>NC_043755.1:32610424-32910424 GCF_902148845.1 Salarias fasciatus | reverse complement strand
TTAGATGCCAAAAAGGAAACTGAAAATATTCAGTGGGTAATTTCTAGTCTGAGGTGGTCATGTCTGAAGTTGTTTGCTTTCAAATTATCTCACCAGTGGAGACTATAAATCACAAAATTTATTGCCAAACGTGGATCAAGAGCGGCATTTTGTCAGCCAGAAGTTTAAAACGCAGCACGGTGCAAGAAATATTTCATTTTTTATACTCTAATGGTCGAGACACGTGAGGAAAAACACCGCACTCAGCATCGAGCGGCTCCGATGAGCCGAGACGTCTGGGGGATCCAGGCCTGATCCCAGTCGCTCCTCTGGGCCATTTCTGGTTCGGGTCTTTTTTTAGTAACGCTTGATAATAAGAAAAATACAGAGCAGGACGCCAGCTCCATCCTCCGAGAAATCCAAGCTGCCCCCGAAGGTTTGGTTAAGTGCAGGACGACACGCAGGGCCGCTCCTGAGCTTCAGACCTCAGATGAGCATCTTCGCTTCTCCCTGGAAACTTATTTTTACTCCACGAGAATATTTTGGATTTTTTTTTTTCCCTTCGCTTTCGTTCCGCAGCACACCGAGGGTGTGTGAGCTCCGGGTTCGTGTGTGTGTTGCGGTGAGTGTCGTCTAATTGCAGAGGGAAGTGTCTGGCAGCGCGCCGGTCCCCTCTGAGGCTGAGGACACTCATCATCATCATCATCATCATCATCATCCAGAGAGCGTCGCCTCCTGTCATTTCACGCCGCCTCACGTACATTCTCACATATCCCAAAATAAACACCCGCAAATCACACACACACACGACAACACAACACACTCTTAACTCTGCAGGAAAACCGGAGCGAGTCGAGTCTTTAATCTCATTGTGCTGCTTGGACTAATTTATTTCACCTCGGCTGATCTAATCCAGCGGAGGCACAAACAAAAACATGCTGCGGTCTCACACCGAGTCCTAAATTTATAGTTTGAGATAAGGTTGGGAGCTACGCAGGAAACAGGAAGCACAGGGAATTGTGGGAACAATCCCTTATTATCAGCTTAACCTGGAAAGTACCAGCAGTGGCTGCTCTCACACTCGTGGCGAAGCGTCGGCTCCGCGCCGCCGCTGGATGCTGAACGTCAAACACTGCTGGTTTCCAGACGAGCGCTCTTTTCGTTCGGTCAGTCACAGTTCAGTCCTGGTGGCTCTGGTGGCGGCCATTTTTGTTACTGTCCAGCTCCTGGTACCATCGGGGGCCGTCAAAGTGTTACTGGTGGCTTCAATGCAAAGAAACGACCAGACCGTCATTTTAACTCCACACGTGGTGGACATCAGATCCAGAGGGAATAACACACACACACGTTTCCAGTGGCCGAAGACGAGCCGCCAACAGTAGCAGTTCGCTTTGAGCGGCCATTAATTACTCTGAAGCGACTGAAACAAGCCACCCACACCGAGCAAAGCCCCGACAGGTTCAGACACACAGCGAGACGACGGCGGCTCATTTCTGCTGCGTCATCGGGTCACAAATCCCACAGTGAGGGATGGCTCCTCCGTAAAGCCCACAGCGAACACGGCTACAGGCGAATTAACCTCAAACACTGAGACGACAGAGCAGATGTAATCATGAAGAGAAGATCAGCGGCGCAAAGCACAGAGGAAAGAAGATCTGTCGTCGTTCCGTCTGAAGACTGAAGATTTTTCACATTATGGCTAAAGACGGTTTATTTTTACTGTTGGGAGGACGGACCTGTGACAGAAAACACTGACAGATACCTGTGTGTGTGTGTGTGTGTGTGTGTGTGTGTGTGTGTGTGTGTGTGTGTGTGTGTGTGTGTGTGTGTGTTTGTTCACAGAACAACACTTAAAGGGCATTTGAGTGAATGTTTGTCTATGTGAGAACTCAAAGAAAACAAGCAGTGTCTGAACAGCTGAAAAATGGTGCTTGTGTGTGTGTGTGTGTGTGTGTGTGTGGGGACCAAATGTCCCCACAAGGATAGGAAAACCTGGCACGATGTGCCTTGTGGGACCTTTTTCCGGTCCTAATGAGGGGAAACAGTGTTTTCTCGACCATGTTGTTACTGAAAAAAGTAAAAGTGCAAAAAACATTTCTTTAGGGTTAGGCTTTGTTGTGGTGTGGGTTAGGGTTAGGGGCTAGTAAATGCATTATGTCAATGAGTGTCCTCACAAGGATAGAAATACAAAACTCTGTGTGTGTGTGTGTGTGTGTGTGTGTGTGTTTAGGCCTGTGAAGATGAATGAAGGTTGTGACACTTTTCTAAAGAAAGCAACTCTTTGTTTGTTCTCGATCAATCCAGCAGTCTGCCAACAATTCAGTGTGTGTGTGTGTGTGTGTGTGTGTGTGTGCGCGTTCTCGTATTTCTATCCTTGTTGGGGCCAAATGTCCCCACAAGGATAGCAAAACGTGGAACGACGTGCCTTGTGGGGACCTTTTTCCGGTCCTAAGTAGGAGAAACAGTGTTTTCTTGACCATGTTGTTGTTACTGAAAAAAGTAAAAGTGCAAAAACATTTCTTTAGGGTTAGGCTTTGTTGTGGTGTGGGTTAGGGTTAGGGTTAGGGTCAGGGTTAGGGGCTAGACATGAATGGGAGTCAATGGACGGTCCCCACAAGGATAGAAATACAAGACTGAGCGTGCGTGTGTGTGTGTGAGAGATCATGAGGTGAGAATAAATTGAGTCCACGGAGAGTTCATGCGTCCCGTCACATTAAAAGCCGCTGGCTGTGCGTCTCTGTTCAGCTGCAGGTCGCGTTATTTACTCTCTCCAGTGAAAAGTGAGCAGGAATGCTTCAGGAAACCTCCGTCCTCCATTCCACACTGACACTGTGCGTGATCGCAGACTGAAGTGCAGGTGAAGCTGCAGTTTTATGGTAACTGGTAAACAAGTGATCAGTTTTTCTGTCATAGTTTCCCAGTCAATCAGATCCTCAGATTCCACCAGTTGATTTTATTAATGAATCAGGCTCAGCACTCACACCATACACGAGAGCCTGGAGATTTTTTTTAACTTTCATCACGTCTTGCTCAGGTTTGCATTATCAGCATCGGTGTTGGGTCATTTAAAGGCGAAGCTGCAGGAACAGAGAAAATAAAATTAGTCGAAGTCCTTTCCAGTGACCAGGGTCTACGTGACGGCCCTGTTTGCTGCTGTGCTTTATTCTGTTCACACTGAACTACACCTGACTGAACAGCACTGATTAGCAGCAATTGCTAATGGTCCTTTTGTGACATATTTAATTGTATTGTTTTTTGCGTTTTTTTAACTGCAGTGTAACAAATCGCCCTTCAAGGGACAAATAATAGAAACAAAGTTGTAGTTGAGCAGGTTTCTACCATTTACACATCAAAGATTGATGCTTCATTGTGTAACTAACACATGCTGAAGAACAATAGTTCAGTTTCATTAATAATAGCCTGGTGACTAAAATATGGCCAAACAATGAGGATGCAGGTGTTTGTGTTGACATGGCCCTAATCTGGATAACCGCCCAGAGCCGGAAGAATGAAGGGATGAAGGACTAATGGTGCGGCATCACCAAGAATGAGTGTAAGTACAGTCATACAAGTAAGAAAATACATCATTCTAATATCCACATATTTATTCATTTTGTCGTGAACCAAATCACACAAGGCTCATGATTACTTTTTATCAGGAATATTTCTACACAGAGAGAAACATCCTCTGCTCTACTCTCTTAAAAAAAGACACATCTGAAACAGTTGAACTATCAGGACAGGAGATTGTGGCAGCATTCATGTGTGTGTATGTAAACAAGAAGCTGAAACCAGGAAGTCATGACCTGGATGGAGGGATCCAGATTGTGTAAAGTGTGAGCGGCCGCTGTAAAGCCAGCCATGTACGTATTTATTCTACCTTCAGGCAGCTGGAGGTGGATCACTTTCACTGAGGGGACTTTGAAGCTGAGCGCACAGCGTTGTGGGTAACAGGAACACCGCGCTCTCAGCTCATTTTAGAGGAACGTGTCGAGGAGTCCAGGACAGTCGCTCAATCAGTCAACTTTAATCCTGATTTCCACCAAATCTTGTTCCATCAGAAACACCAGTAACCCGGTGACCGTCCATTATCAGGACAGTGAAGTGATGTGGGATGGAAAACACATATTTATGATCACAGCATCAAAGGAATATTCATTTTATGAAATAGTTTCAGTGTAGTGAGAGTGTGCAACGTTATCTTAGCACAACCACATTTGTCTAGTGAAGCTGGGTAAATGATAGGACTATATTAAGTAAATATGACAGAAGCTGCTGGATATGTGTAAAAACTAAAACTGGATCAGTGAAAAGAACAGAAGCCTTTCCCTGGTGGAGTCAGACCAGTTTGATGCCTCCACCCGTAGAGCGACCGGAGTTACTTCAGTCACAATCTGAACCTCGACGGCGGAGCCTCAGGGGTTTATTCTCACACACTAACACACACCAACACGGCCCAACGTCACGTCGGAGGCCGGCGCTGATTAGATCCACGACTTTTTCTGATTGCGTCAAACTTTTTTTTTTTGTCGTTTTGTGTGTATCATACAAGTTTTCCTCCAGAGTCGTCTTACCAAACACCCACACTGCCGTCTCCCTTCAGCCCGTCTGTCTCTCACCACCGGCTCTAAATGGGCCATTCATACCTGTGATGGATGGCCTCCAGTGTGTGTGTGTGTGTGTGTGTGTGTGTGTGTGTGTTCTCGTATTTCTATCCTTGTTGGGGCCAAATGTCCCCACAAGGATAGCAAAACGTGGAACGACGTGCCTTGTGGGGACCTTTTTCCGGTCCTAAGTAGGAGAAACAGTGTTTTCTTGACCATGTTGTTGTTACTGAAAAAAGTAAAAGTGCAAAAACATTTCTTTAGGGTTAGGCTTTGTTGTGGTGTGGGTTAGGGTTAGGGTAAGGGTCAGGGTTAGGGGCTAGACATGAATGGGAGTCAATGGACGGTCCCCACGAGGATAGAAATACGAGACCGTGCGTGTGTGTGTGTGTGTGTGTGTGTGTGTGCCCAACAGATATGGTAAAATATATGAATGCTCAGACGCAGCCTGCAGTGGGTGTGTATTTTAGTGTGTCCCAAAGCGTGATATATATGAACACACACTCTGAGGGCTGCATGCATGAGAGGCCAGGAAGTCTTCACCAGCCCTGTTTAATGACACCATTTATCTCTGACCCTGTGTGTACCCAAGTGTGTGTCTGACAGGACAGTTCAGCTTTTGTCCTGAGGAAAGTCAGAAATGTTCCTTTGAAGCAGCGAAGAATCTGTGGTGAAAAGATGAAACCAAGCCGTCAAAATGTAGAAAGTTCAGGTCCGGAGAGGACAGAAGACGAAAACGGGGTTTATCAAAGATGCTCCTGTCGAAGCCTTCTCACCATCCAGGAGGCTCAAGTTGTCACTTTTACTGACATGCAGCAATTTCCTCAGCTTTTTTGATGTAGATTAGTGTTGACTGTCTGTAGATATCTTAGATAACAGCGAACAACAACCAGAAGACACATGAAGACGGGCTTTTCTGGAGACATCACTCTGCCTCATGCTGCACTGTTAATACAATCAGGAAGTTCACAGAGGTCACATCTACAGTTGTGACTGATGCTGAGAACATCTCATCCAAAAACAAACCGGGCGGGAGGCAGAGGCGGCGGGACGGACGCAGGCATCAAACCGCAGGTCAGCGAGAAGACGGAGAGGTCTCCAGGTAGAGGAGGTGGTCATGGGAGAGAGGCTGTGCTTACAGAGGAGAGGAAACCATCCCAGCAGAGTTTATGGACCCCCCCCCTCCACCCCCCCACCCCTCCACCCCCGACATGCATACAGTAGATCACACGGAGGGGAGGAGGCGGCGCTCCCTGCGGTCACATCTCCAGGCAGAGGAAGAGCCGAGCTTCCTCTCAGAAACATCAAACCTGGGCGTGCGTGTGTGTGTGTGTGTGTGTGTGTGTGTGTGTGTGTGTGTGTGTGTGTGTGTGTGGCACCAGGCTCCTGATATTTGTTCAACCCAGTCAGAAACTACAGGTAAACACAGAGCGGTGATGAATGGAAGTAAACAGCTGAAGGGATTCGAGACGTGTCGACTGTTTCAGTGCAGCGTTAAAACGTTCAGCCTCATGTTTAGTTATGTCTCTGATCAATACATGAAAGTATTTTATGCCCTTTATGCCCAACAATCCCTCCTCAATGAGAGCTAATAATAAATTAAAAGTATCTTTAGATTGGCTTTCACGAAATTACACAAAGTTAAAAGTAAAAAAAGCAGTGTTATAAAAAGTATTTTCTATTTTGTGAGTTCTTTTCTTTTCAAGCAGTCTGGTTGGAGTTACATTAGTATCTGTAACAGAAGAAAAATGTAAATCATCGTTGAATAACCCAGTGCACCGGTCCTTTTCATGATGAAGTTAACTCCAGTGTTTCTGTTTATCAACGTTCATGTAGTGATCAGACTCACTGTGGCTTTATAGAGGAAGAAAGACAGATTGATGAAGAGAAAATCTCAGATTGAATTAGAAATACTGGATTAATCCCCAACAGGAATTCACAAATTCCCCAAAGGGAATGAAAAATGTGGTGAAGTGAACACTCAAACACTTACTGAATTAATGAATAATGCTGTGAGGTCAAGTCCGTTGATGGCAGCAGGGTTAGGCCCCCATTACACAATGTTTCAAGTCAAAACACATCATCTGTTTGTTTCAGTTCAGGAAAGTTTGCAAAGTGACCACCTGCGTTCACACAAAAATAGCAGAAACTCTTATAATGACATGTTTATCATGTTGGGTCGACCAAGCTGGATTGTTGACTATCAACTCTAAAACTAGCAAGTTGAGGTGGACCAGGACTGGAACCAGGACCAGACCAGGACCAGGACCAGGAGGATATGAACAGGGAGTCATGACTCTCTGGAGGAAAACACTGTTATTACTGCCCGTCTACTGAGCATGAGCAGAACTACTGTTTTACCACAGCGGGACGAGGAGCAGAGCTGCAGAAAAGCAGCATTTTCTCACATTTACATGCAGAAGGAGTGGAAGTGTTTTCAAAAAAGATAAAAGTGTTTAAGCTCTTTTTTTCCATTATTTTCATCGAGCTTTGTTTTGTCTGTCCGACAATAAATAACCTCTTAATTCATATTAACTCTGGATGAACATACTGTAAGGAGCATGCTGGTAATGTTGCTTTGTAAAGATGTGGCTTCGGAGCTGAGGGAGAGCAGGCGGCGGCGGCGGCGGCAGCGGCGGCGGCGGCGGCGGCAGCGGCGGCGGCGGCGAGGAGACGGGAGGAGCGGGAGACGGACGGGGAGAGGAAGTCAATACATTCCAGCCTAATCCTGATAGGACGTACCCATTTGTTGAAAGCAAGGACACAACCACACACCAGCTCCACGCCGCGCAGCCACACACACTCTTTAAACACACACAAGAGCTGAACACTGCTGGGTATTTATGAGCTGGGGGGGGGGGGCTGTTTGTCAAAGGCTTGTGTGAAAGGATGTCGGAGTGTGAGTGTGTAAATGTGTTTGGATATCGCTGGAAGAGAGTGATTGTTCTGAAAGGTGCAAAAAGAATGAATAGATAACGTGTGTGTGTGTGTGTGTGTGTGTGTGTGTGTGTGTGTGTGTGTGTGTGTGTGTGTGAGAGAGAGAGAGAGATGTGGCGATGGATAAACACAGAGTGTATGTTTGTTCTGACACAAAGAGAACAAAGATGACAGTGTGTCCCGGAGTGAGAGAGAGACATAAAGATCATATAAATTACTTTTTCACTTATCTCACGTGCCATAAATCTGCTGTGCCTTCACACACACACACACACACACACACACACACACACACACACACAACACACACACACACACAGTGTGTAAAGTGTTGTGTTTAACATAGCTGTTCTTGGTCTTTTTTTTTTCCTGTTTGGAACAATACGGGGTCAAAGGTCAGACCTTTACCGAGGCGAGTGTCAGCAGGACGGGCCGAGACGCCCGATCAGATAACACTCGGAGGACGGAGTCATTCATAAGCGATGATAAATCAGACGGAGGGAGCCGTTATTCCTCCCGACTCGAACCTCCGAGGCGGCGCGTTTATTTTAATACGCGGCAGCAGATGATAAATCCCGGCCGAACACAGAGTGAGGAGGAGGAGACGCGCTCCACTGAAGCCCGGCTTCCTACAACAACCTGCAGAGCTTTACTGCCACATGGGCTCTGTGTGTGTGTGTGTGTGTGTGTGTGTGTGTGTGTGTGTGTGTGTGTGTGTTTCATCCACTTTTCGTTGCCAGTCATATCAAAAAATGAAATAAAAATTGAATGACTCGACTCAGTCGGCCCTAAAACTGTGCTCCAAATGTTGAACTCCGTCGGTGCAGCAGTGAGGCGAAACACTCTTTACTCATAAGTTATGGGTGTTCAGGGAGGTCGAGGTCGACTGGAGGTCAAACTGCAGTCGTTTAGGGAGGTAAATACAAATATTAGAAAACTAAACGGTTTTCATTTTTCTTACATTCATGACGTTTAATCAAACAACATGAGCATCAATCAAAGGTACTTACTTCAAGAAAATTATGTTCAGTTTATTCATTCGTTCATTTATGCTTTAACTTAAAATAACACTAAGATTTGGGATTTTTTTTTCAGCATTATTACTTGAAGACATAAAAATTATAGGTACATACAAAAAGGAAACATCTAAGTCACACACACATCAAAATAATCTATAGAAATAAAATGATACCTTCTGTAAAAATGAATCAACCAACTATACAATAGATATCCATACACAAATAGAAACATATCAAATACTGCACATTGAATTCAACATGCCTGGAAAGGGGAAGAAAGGAACTTCAATGGCTTTATGGTTCATCTGTTTTAGTTGGAAAATATATTTTCTCCTTTTTTTCCGATGCTCTGTGCAACAGAAACAATAATAATACGAATTCGGCTACAGAGATTCTTTGTGATATGAAGTTTAAATTGGCCCTTTGGCCCAGAACTGACGAACGTTTGACTCGTTTCAGTGAATCAGAAAACCCTCGCGGACATAAAGACAGCTGTTCAGGCTGCGCTTGAAGCTGAACTGGTGCGATGTGGCGAGAACTGGTGATAAATGAGGAAATGAGCTCAGACACTTTCCACATCTTCCCCCCGCCTCGCTCGCTCCGTGCGGGGTGAGATCACACACTCGCCCTGTCTTATCAGCTCCCTCCTCTCCGTCCACCGCTCGCACTTCATCTCTCTCGCCCCCGTCTCGCCTCTCGCCTGCGCCGCGTCTCTGCGGACGCTCGCTTATTTATGGTATCTGTGAGGAGAGGAGCGGCGAGACGGCCGGATGACCTCAGCTCCACCTGTGTGTGTTCCCGTTACATGTGAGGGACATCTAAACCCTCCTCTGTGTGTGTGTGTGTGTGTGTGTGTGTGTGTGTGTCCGACAGCAGCGGGACACCTGGCTATCAGGGTGGGAATATCAGCGGGGCCGGCCTGCTTTTCACACGCGAGGATGAGCCCGGTGATTTGTGGGAAGAGAAAGAAAGATGGTTGGGGAGAGACGGCCAGAAGACGAACTACCTGCTGTCTCTATAATTAAAAACCGGCGGCGGGGGCGGGAGCTTCGTTAGGACACATTACTGAACCCGTTACCGCGGATACACACACACACACACACACACACACAACACACACGCACACATACAACAGGAGCAGGAAAACTGCTTTGACCTACAGATGGTTATCGAGGGATTACATATTGAATGACAAAAAAAAGGACAATCTACAAAATAATTATCTAAGTTTTGTTTGTGGTTTAAGCAAAAAAGATCCAGTTTCTTCTCACAGAAAGAAAAACAAAAATCATAACACAAACCTGTTTGTGGAAAGGTGAGTTTAAATGGCTCGTATGTGTTTGGTGCTGCTTCCACAGCGGTGCTCAGAACCACTGGCTACGCAACGTTTTGAACGCGGCTCAGAAGGTGGAACTATCTGAAAATGAAAACGCTCCGAGTCCACCGTCATGTGATTTTGCCAGATCTGAAGTGAAAGAAGAACATTGAATGAAACTCCTGAAGCAGGAGGGAGACGAGGCGGTCCTGTTAGAATCTGGTGAAACGAGCGCAGCATCCGGGTCGCGGTTAACACAACATCACCCAACATTCTGAACCGATTGAAAAGTGATGAAAAAAGAAAACGCGGGGACTGTTAACAGAAGGCTGAGAGATATCCGGACAGACTCAAACACACATGCGTGCCGTGCGCTCGGCGGGTCGGCGCCAGCTTTCAGCATCACGGGCCAAGTTTCACATGTGCAGCGCAGTATGGGAGCGTGTGTGAACGGATCAGCGGGATTCGCGTGAGAGAGAGAATAATTGAGGGAGAATACTGACCTTTAGGTGAGAGTGATTTGGAAAACAAAATAAGAGGGAGGGCAGCAAGGAGATCAATAGTTTGAAAGCAAGAAAAAAAAAGATGGAAGAGAAGGAGGAAGGAAAGAAAACCGAGGCCGAGGAAATGAAATGAAAACAGAGGGATGAGAAGGCAGAAAGAGAGCAGGCAGAAATGAGAGCTGCCGCTGTGGATGATAAAGTAATGACGCCGTGTGATGACAGCTTTATGTTCTGAACACGGCGAGAAGAAGAAAAGATCTCCGCTCAGAGTGGCTTCAGGAGCAGCAGAGGGAAGAGGAGAGCCCGAAGAACCAGGACAGAATTTAAAGAGTGGAGAACACGGGAGGAAACATTTGATGTACCGAGTAAAATCCACTGATGAGAGATCCTCCCTCAGCGTCCTGCTGTTAGGATGATTTCAGAAGGAAGGAGATTTTGGTTCGGTAATATTTTACTTCAGCTCTGCTTGCTTCTCCACATTGCTTCAGGATGTCAGAGCAGCACATCTGAAAAGTTAAACAACTCTTAGGTTAAAGACAAACACAGAGGTGGTCAGAGTAAAAGTGAAGGTGAGGCCAGTACGAGCTAACAGCGTGACTGCAGGGAGGGAAAGGAAACCAATACAAGATCTCCAAAAACCTGTGAGGAGTTTGGAGAACCACTGTCAAAAGTGACTCATAAATGTTCCAGAAGTTGAGCATTTTCACTTGAAAACATGTGAACGAGGCCAGAGTCAAAGTTCACGTGAACGAACGAAGAGACCAGTGTGTGTGTGCTCATAAATACATTTTTATATTGCTTTATGCTAATATTGTATTGTAGTATCGAACCAGACTGACACACTGAAGCTCTGTTGAAAAATGATACATACATTGGAAACGAACGGAAACTCCGGACACGAGCTTTAAGTTTAATGTCAGGTCAGCGGTGGTTACAGCCTACATTAGGTTAATGGAAGTCAACCGTGTGTGTGTGTGTGTGTGTGTGTGTGTGTGTGAGTGACAGTGAGTTCTACCGGCATCTGCTCATTAGCGGCTGCAGCACTGACAGTGTGTGAGAGAGTGTGTGTCCCACCAGAGACCCCGGCTCATCTTGACCAAACACACACTGGACAAACCGTCATCGCTGCCACAGCAAACCACAAACAGGCAAAAAGCAACTCCATAATTCTTTGGACTCGCATCAACATGACGGGAGAACCTGAAATGAGGCTTCGGCTGATTTAAATTTGACATCCTGTTACCACAAACAAACAGAATGATTTTTTTTTTTTTTTTTTAGGATTTTAAATGTTCAACACAGGAATGTGGTTCTTGTTATTGTTGACATTTTCCTGAACAGAAGACTTTCTGCAGCTGCTCTGTAACATTTGTGCTGTCGAGACAGCAGGAGAGTTTCCAGGGAGTGAGAATGAAAGCTTCGGCTCCAGGACGTGGATTTGTGTGCACTTAACTTTCCTGTGCCCCCCGAATGAATGGAATCGACAACACTGGAACATGGAACGACAACACTGCTTCTTGGGGACAAAACCGGATCTTTTAGCGAGGACGACAGCGGAGAAGACACATGGACCCACAGATTCAGCAGGAGCCTTTTAAGGCCTGATATCGATGCCAAGATGTAACCGAAGCAACATCCATGCACACAGCAACTGCAGTGACATGCTTTACATCCACAGCTCATCAACAGCTCCGCCGCTTGTTCTGGCCTGAAAGACGTCACAGGCAGCGACAGAGAGATCGAGCTGCGAGGGGGAGGACAACTGTCGTGTGTCTTTAGAACAACAACAACAACATATAGGGTCTGAGTCATACAGGCTGGAACGTCTGCAAACTTCATACAGAAACATGTGGAAGCTGATCTATAAGCTGGGAGCAGTGAGGACTGTAGCTAATGGATGGACATGATTAGATGGTCATTGGATGGATGGATGGATGGATGGATGGATGGATGGATGGATGGATGGATGGACGGATGCGTGGATAAATGGATTGATGGATGGATGGATGAAAGCATGCATGGATGGGTGAATGGGTGGATGGAACTGGCATTACATCCCAATTACTTCATTCAGTGTCGGAATCATAAATGTTATGGGATGAAATCAGAAATAATTCAATCAGATTGAGAAAGGCGACCATATCACTGCAGCTACTGTCTGAAAACACGAGCACTGTCAATGATCGTATTTACTTGTATTTAACACTCTTTAAGGGAAGCTGCGACTCTGTCTGACTTTCATTAGTTTTATCATAACACATCCCACCTATTGCTCTTTTTTCCCATGTTATCCTGATTTGTTGTATCATCTTGCCTGGTCTGCATGTTAAGCAACATTTAGAAGTTACTGAGATGTTTTTCCAGTAACTCTAATGTTGGATAACTTCCTTTCCCAACAGTCCAACACTGAATCACTGAACTTTATCGTACATTTGCAGCCACTCAGCTCCCCATCCAGCCTCTCACGCAGCATCGTGCGCAGAACCTTCAGAGAACCAGTAACATTAACAACATTTGCTGGTGGTGTGAATGATGGTTTTATTATGAGGTTGGTCAAAAATTAAAGACTGTGCAATTTGTTTAGTCAGCCTATGATTTTGAGTGCAACAAGTGCAAAGACTGTTAATACGAATATGAATTATGAATATTAATGTCTCTCGTTCTGTCCACCAACCCGGGTCTGCTGAAAGTTCTGTGGGAGTGTCTTCCTTTCCGCCGTCTCCTCTACTTGCTCATGAGAAATTGTTTTTTTTTTCTTCTGTGAAATTGCTTTGAAATGAAATGTGCTGTTTTTGATGATAAAGACAAAAAAATTGAATTGAATGTCATTTTCTCACGTTTGTGCACAGCATTGAAAAAAATACAGAAATTATGGCAACATTAGCACTAACACAATTTCCCACCCAACACACACACACACACACACACACACACACACACACACACACACAGTTGTAATGATGGATCCTGATGAATAGGCTCCATTTCATCCTGTTCACGGCCAATGTGCTGCTAAATCACCACTGAGCTGTTATCTGATTGGTTGAATGCCAGCACAAACAGCAAATAGCATTCAGCTTCTTATCTCAGATTTTCTTCAAGATCGCACAATTTTCTCTGAGAGTGAACCTTCATTTCATTCCTTTCCAACTTCTGTCTTCTTTTTTTTTCTATACCACAAAGAAATGATGAATTACATTCTCCCAGGCTCGCTCTGCCTGTAAACATCAACTAACTGTATCCGTCACTTTGCTGCGTGTTAGAAGATGAAACAGGGGAGGCCTTCTGTTCGTGTGGAATCCTGTGAGAGCAGAGCAGCCATTAGCTGCTGCCGTCTGGGCCGCAGAATACCAGGGAATTATTACTCATTATATTACAACTCCGGCAATAAAAACGAGCCGTGCCATCTCTCCTTTATCTCTTTATCGCTGCAGGACGGGCTGCATGGTGTGTGTGTGTGTGTGTGTGTGTGTGGGGGGGGGGGGGGGGGGGGGGGGTTGGGTTAAACCATGTTCTCATAGGCAGGTCATGTCTGGGTCAATCTTTCTGGCTCCAGCACTTCCCTGCTTAACCCCTTCATATCCCTCTATCTCCCTCTCCAACACACAGCCAGCCATCTGCCGCCACCGAAGTGAGAGTGTGAACAGATCAAATTCATCCAATCATGCTCCAGAGCCGATTATTGGGTGACATGCTTGGTGTGATATACTCCTGAATTTTCCTCACCCAGCTAGAGCTTCAGTTTCCCCGCTGGGACTGTCTTCCTGTCCTATAAGCTCTCTTTGTTTTCTTACCTTCCTTGAAAGATACCTTGACCTTACTGATAGCTAAAAGCACGTTGGTCAAACGCTCTGTTACTGCCTCTCCCTCAGGTTTGGATATCCGTCTTCTCGGCTCAGCAGGAAGCTTCACAAGTGGGTAAAGGCTCTTGTTCCAGGATATGAAAACATTTCCATCTCACTGAGTTCTAGCTTCAGATGATGTGTTTGAGAGCTGGAGACAGTAGTGTCCTCACATTGTGTTGTAGGAAGCCCTGCTGTGCATTTCCTGTCGCAATCAACCAACAGTGAGCCTGCAGTTTGAGGTCAGGAGGGATTTATCATTCGTTAGAGGAGATGAGAATATCTGGAAAGTTCAGAACCTCTGGTGCAGATGACGTTTGTATTGCCATGTTTTGAAATTGTCACTCATCTATAGGTGAGAAATTAACATTTTAAGCCGTAAGCTTTATGTTGCCAGGATGTAGAGAAATCCAGGAATTCAAATGTCTGATGAAACCTAAACATTAAGGTCATCAGGACACAACAAAGTACAGAGAATACGGAGTTTCTGATCACCTTCCTGCGCTTTGGGTGATATTGCGGTGTGATATATTAAAGGATTATCCACAGTCTGAGTGGAGCAGCTGTAGCGCCATCTCTCCCTGGTGAGACGAGCAGCGTCAGTCTTCGGTGAATAAATCCATTTTCCACAAGCTAAAACAGTCTGAATGAAGACACCTGCAAAAGAACGATGATTCAACATTTAATCACGTTTGAACGATTTATACTCATTTAGGAAATATGTTTCCAATTCACTGGCCGCACCACTTTCTCTATTGTTTCCCCGTTTCTCTGACAGCATTCAGTTTTTTTTACACTAAACTATGAAATACTGTAATATGCCGTAATGTTTACTAAAACGTTTACCGTTTCTAGGAGACAGAGAACGTGTTAATTTTAAGTCAGCTGTAGTTAATCTGCAACTGTGTCATAAGTCAGACAGTCGTCTATAATTTCCTCTCCCCTCCAAGACAATTTCGCAATATTTCACAAGACGCAATTTTAAAGCAACAATACGCAGCGCGGAAAATCACAGGCAGTCCTATAAGAAATAATTAAGCACAGAGAGGGTGATTAATAAATCTGTTTCAGGGTACAGTTTGTAACGTTGTGATGTAAAAGTACTTTCTCTGAACACTCCCGAGGTTTCTTAGCAACTTGGAGCTGCTGTATCGCCTTCAGCGTGGAGGAAACAGATGAGTTCAGGATCAGGAGTACTTGATTTATTTATCATTAAGACGACTACTGAAGTGAGGAACAACCAGAGCCGCCGGGGACCAGGCGGATCGGTCAGAGGTGTGGACTGAAGTCACTACGAGCTGCTGACCGACGCCTCGCTGGTTTAAAGCGGAAACGTCAAGCTGTAGTTGCGTGCAGCGTGTCTGTTCCCATGGCAACTCGAAACGTTCTAATATAAACAGAGCCTTGATCTATCAGACATGATGTCCAGTAGCTGGGACTCCTCTCCCTCCCCTCCATGGAGGCAGAACAGACTGTAACAGACGGCGAGCGCTCTGTAGTTCTCTCAGTGAGGGACGGAGATCAGTCTGCGTTCAAACAATCAAAATGAGATTCAAGTTGTGCTGCGCCACCCTCAGCTTTGACGGCCACTGGCTGCTGATAGTAAAGCCACAGAAAGGCATTTGTTGGGAATAGGACATCTCGAACCCTGGGAGGTAGAAGATTACTTTAGATTTGAGGCTGGAAAAATAACCGTTGTGAGAAGGAAGCGAGCAATTTTCTTCTCTCACTGGCCCCTGGCGGGCCGGTCAAAGACATCCGACTGTGGCCCGGATCCGCCTCAGCAGGTACAGCAGGTGTGTATTCAGGCAACGCTTCATGTCAACATTCTGTGTATTAGCTGTCATCTCCAAGTCACCCAGATCTGATTATGCTAAACCAAGCTAATCTAATCTATTCATGGGTCAAATTGTCAAACAAATACTCGGTGACGAGCGTCAAAACTCAAACGTGCCCCTGAGTCCTGCGTTAAGGCGGCGTTATGGTGCAGATTCCAGCGGCCGCAGCGGACCGGCCGTCAGTCCTGGTCCCGCTGGGACGCTCCCCGTTAATCACCGTCTGTCGCCACACACATAACAGGCATTGTGGGCTTTGATGTGTCGGTGTCGTCGGGGGATATGGACGAGTGCGTCGGTCTGAATCTGTTTGCATTACGCCCGAATGATGGCGAGCTGCATCTGAAAAATGATCCCAATCAGCTCTTTCTGTCAGACGGCCGCCGCTTTGAAGTGCTCGTACACAGAAATTCCTTCTCACTCGAAGTGACAAAGTACTCCAAGAAATATAAAAGTGTGTGTGTGTGTGTGTGTGTGTGTGGTTGACCCATAAAAAACACAGAGCAGGAATGCTCCGTCGGTGATTCGACTAAGAACCGCACGTATAATTATACCTCAGCTATCTTAACCTCAGTGATTCCAAAAATTTGTCTGAGCCACATCCAGAGCAGCGTGAACCGGCGTGGAATGTGTGAAATGAAACCCCCGCAGAAGAACCGACCGCCGTTCGCATGTTTGGAGAAGGTCTTGCTTATGTTTGATTGCAAAAGCTGTTGACTCTGCAGTGACAGAGAACAACAGGGCGACTGTGAGCCGCTGCAGTGTCGGTCCTGACCTGGTGTCGGGTTCCAGGTACGGCCGTCTGCATCAAGCAGGCTCTCTCCACAACCGCGGTGACCAGACGACAAAAATAAAAAACACACGTGTACACAGGCTGGGGTATTAATGTGCACCTAGATGGAGCTTCGTAGCTCACTGTTTAGATGGAAATGTTGGCCCTAATATGTCAATGGATACTTTTAGATTTTTTACAATTATAGTAATAATAATTTCCTTCAATGCTGCAAAAACCTGAAGCACAAGTGACTAAGCATGGCCAATACATCTACTCCATTTAATAAAGACGGGGAAATACAGGTGAAATAGTAAGCCATTAATAGTGGATAGAGGAAACGGCCATAATGCATCAGGAGAGGTGTGGATGCAGAATAAATAACTGCTGATCGGATTTGACGCTGGCTGCTAAAGACACAGTGAGCGTCAGCGCCAGGACTCCTAACCAGCTACATGCGAGGACATGTTTTCAAGAGGGCAGAGCAATTTGACTGCATAAACACTTTCTCCAAAACACACAGCGATAAACAGACTAACACATAAACCCAGCGACACACACACACACGCACACACACACACACACCACAGACGGACGTCAAAGCACGGCACTTCCAAGAAAACACTTCATTCCTCCACACACACACACTCCCACACCCTCACACACACACATATACACACCAGCTCACAAACACACACATGCCCAGCCTTACATCTTTCCAGACAGACATTCAAATGGCATAAACATGGGGACATAGCTTTCCGCACCACAAACGATGGAAAAATAGCTCAGCGTGTGTAAATACACTGTGTGTGTGTGTGTGTGTGTGTGTGTGTGTGTGTCAGGGCCTCTATCTGAGGGAGTTTTCCTCTTAATTTTAAACTCACTATACAACCAGCGACACAAAGCTCAGTTTCGTTTGTTAGGAGTGTTAAAATGAACTCATGCAAACATGGACACACACGCATGCACGCGCGCACACACACACACATACAGACACACTCGTGGTGAGGAGGTCAGGTTTGGCGTCCACCTCGGCTGTCCCTTCCTGTCGGCGGGGCCTGGCTGTCTTTGTCTGCGTTAAGCCCTCTTCCTCCTCCTCCAGCCAGCACAGCACCAGCTCAGCACATAGCTACACACACCGCACGTGTGTGTCTGTGTGAGCACACGCTAAGAGCGGGGCGGGGATGAGTGTGTGTGTGTGTGTGTGTGTGTCTGTCTGTCTGCAAAGGGTAAAGTGAATCTATGGTACGCATATTTTTTTGCATTATGTGTTGTTTTTCTCGTACGTACATGTAAAGCGAGGAAACAGAAGCGAATTCCAGTTCTGACCAACATGAGTGCGTGTGTGAGTGTGTGTGTGTGTGCGTGTGTGTGTGTGAACGTCCACAAACATGTTAAAAAAAGAACGCGTGGTTTCCTGCATTCATCTCGTAGTGTGTTTGGACTTGGTGCCTGTGGGTTGTGGGAGGAAAAAAACAAAGCTGGCCAGCAATGACAGTCCAGCAAGTCATCAATGAAAGTAAAATGACTGTAGTTGTGATCACACAGTTTGTAATATTAATAATATCAATAATAACAAGACTGATTCTGAATGGAATGGAATCGGTCGGTTCATCCATGGTGAAGGTCAGCGGCTGTTTCTGGATCGAACCTTCAGTTTGTCCCTCAAAAGCAGCTCAGGTTTGGCTGTGAGGAGGAGGAGGAGGAAGAAGAGGAGGAGGAGGAGGAGGAGGAGGAGGAGGAGGAGGAGGAGGAGGAGGGGAGCTGACGGAGACGAAGGACAGCACTGTGCTCTCATGATGTGATCTGGTTTCCAGAGCTGAGCGCTGACCGGCCTCGTTCTGCAGACACTGATCTCTTGTCGCTCTCGCAGAACAGCGAAGCCCTGAGAGGAACCGGCCGTTTCCAGAGCTGCAGAAAGTCCACCTCTCCACTTTGGAAAACTGAAATCATTACCTTGGAGCCATTGTTCATTCGGATATTAGCTGGACTTTCCTTTTCCATTTGGAGCTTTGTTTGAGCCATTATTAGATCTTGGATGTTATTGAAGTTCTCCTGGTTATCACAGCAAAACTAACTTAACACAGCAACAGCAAGGAAAAGTCACGTGAAGACGGTCAGACCGGGCAGAGCCTGGACATAATCACACATCGTCAAGGCTGATCCATGAACTCATGGTGGAAGTTGGTCTGCAGCGTCATGAGAGCTGCAAACAGACTAACCATCATTTTCATACTGAAGCCCCGCATCCCAAGATCAGAGTCAACACCAAAAATTGAAAGCTGACTGGGTTTCTTGACATTTAATACATTTACATTCCCAGAGAACCGTGTGTGTGTGTGTGTGTGTGTGTGTGTGTGTGTGTGTGTGTGTGGACATTTGGTATCCATCACGTAAAACAGACAGGTTTCCACACTGGAAGCAGCTGGGTTTTATGGATGTTTGAAACGGTCTGGCCACATCTCAAGCCTTTTGTTTTTCTTTCAAGCCATGAGGACCTGGAACGACGTGCGCTTCCCTCCGGCGCCCGCTGCGACCTGAAAATGTTTTGGGCCGTGTTATTTTTTCGTGAAGATCCGTGTCCGATGAGATGCTTTGTGACAAGTGGGAATACACAGAGGAGGAGAGGCAATCAGGACGGATTTGGCTTTGAGGAGGAAACGCACCGAGGTTCACACACATTATAAACAATCATGGAGGGATGAATGGGAACGCCGTCAGTGCCTCAGGTCATAATCAAGTTTAGAAGTTGATCATATACACATCATTTTTATACAAATACAGCACAGCTCTGCCATCAGAGGCTTTCCACGCAGTAAAAAGTGGGTGGAAGAGGGAATATTCAAATTTGATTCTATGTATTTGGATTCCATTTACACGTTTTCAAGCGAAAATGGGAAACTTTCATTGTGTTTTGAAGATCCTCTAACATGACAACGAGTAGAAAACAGAACTTTTTGAAACCGTTCAGGCTCAGTGAGCATCGTAGTGAACATTGCTCCTGCACTAATCAGTAGGACGTTTGACTCTCAGTCCAGTCTGTGTACTCCGAGTGTTAATGTTTATAGTGTACCGTTCTGTGTGGATGTGTGTGTGTGTGGTTCCATTACAAAGTCAACAGCGCCTACTTGTGGCCCAACATGCTAATTATATCGTGTTTCCGTCGTTGCCATGTAAATGGACATTGTTTTCATAACACTGGTGTTTCAACCCTAAACTTTTCTGAAACAAGAGAGCAAAAGCGACGCGTTTTAACCTGAAACGTTTCCGTGGAAACAGGGCCTGAGGCTCGATTTGGCGGCTCTGACGGGGAAATCGACCATTTGTTTCAAGTGAGCCTCGAGGAGGCGTGGCCACACACAGCGAGCCGCTGTCTGTTCTCAGCCTCGACTCAGCGGCTGCTGACCCTCAACAAGGTCCTCGCCATGGTGCGCGCACACACACACACACACACACACACACACACACTCACGTGCGCAGTAACACAGTCAGTTTTTATAGTTAGTGACAGCTGATGAATCCCCCCCGCCCAAACCTTTGACCCCGGGCTCTGCCTTCTGTACCCCCGGCTAATTGACACGTCTCCTCTGATAAACCCTCCTCTTTCACACACACACACACACTCACATACCGCTGTAAAGTCACACACACATTCACAGGGGGTTTCGATTCACAAATCAGACATGAAAAACATAGCTATACAAAAAAAAACCTTTAAAACACATTACTCCTCTTCCTACGATACAGTTTTCAATATTTCACAGCCTGTGAGAACCGTTTGCCTTTTAAAGAGTGTTGGGAGTCTAACTGTACGATGCCTGTGCGTGCTGTCAGGAGGGAAATAGACAAAACAAACACGTGAAGATGAACACAGCTGGAATCCCAGCGAGCGGCGGCGCAGTAGCGGCTCCGCTCACATGTGTTACCTATTGGAGGGTTTGCGCTGGACGGACAGGACAGAGGGAGCGAAAGAGGCCAACATTTCCCAGGCCGCCGGTGGAAAAGTATACTCCACAATTCATTGCTTCCTTCTCGGCAAATTAAAGGTCCCTTGTTAAAGAATAGGGGGGAGGTCGGGGGGAAGGGGGGGCGGAGCAGCAGAGAGGAGCTTTTATTACCAAGGAAAACAGTCCCTAATCACCAGAAAACTGCTAAATTTGTCTTTGCGAGATGGCCTGTGCACTGGGAATAGAGCTGCTAAAACGCCTCTGTCCTGTGGAAACATTAACCACAGACTGGGTCGTGACTGTGATATCTTCAGTGAAAATTCAATTTTCTCTTTCCAAAGAGAAACTGAGCTCATCCGTATGGGAATCTATGCAGAAAATAAAACGGGAATTCAGGAAGACATTCCTCCAAAACGTTCATGAAAACTATTAGTTTGAGCAGAAAAACATGGAAACTGATCGAAAAATATCAAAAGAAAGGGGTTCAGTAAAAAAGCAGGGGAGTAAAAAGATCCCTGCTCAAACAACTACAGTGAGAACTTGATTGATAAAAAATGGTTGGTTGAACTTATTTTGAGCAGATTTGTAAATGTTGTCGTCCTTTCTTTGTAAATGGATTAACTGAGCTTGTAAGAACAATTCACTGTATTTTGCACCACAATGTTTCATTAAAATCACTTTATATTGAGATTACTGTGATTTTCGGTTGTAACTATTTGGTTTTGTGAAATTGTGAACATTAATATGACGTCTAATCTGCACCACCAAGTTTAAATTTAAAGGTTATTATGGAAAGTTTCAGTGGTTTGACCCACATGAAATTGAACTTTATGTGTATTAAAATATATTTAGCACACCTGGTCTAAACCTAGTGCAAACTCTTGATGTCAAAAAGTGTTTCCTCTATTGAGCTCCATGATAATGTGAGATTTTTACATAACAGTTTGTTTCGCATCCAAATATTGTGAAAAAAAAGTAGTGAGTCAATAAGATTTTATCACCTCTCCTTGAATTAATTCCACTTGGTATTTTAACGCAATAATTCACTTCCTCTGCTCCAGTTCCTTTGAATAAGAACCCTCTGGGGCATCTTGATAAACCTGTGGTGACTTGAGGTAACAAAACACATTCTGTATTTGACTGTAGAGCTGCCAGCCGAAGGAACGAGACGAGCCGATTAAAATTAAAAATCTTTTCTGCGTTTATAAAAAGATTTCATGAAGCAACATCGTGTTGAGCAATTCCTCTCATGGTGAGAATTTCCCCAGTTCCGGGCAGGGTTTGGGGCATTTTCGGTTTGCAGATTGCATGTTCTTCCTGTGCATGAATGGTTTTTACTCCAAAAACATCTGAGTTTAATTGCTGACAGCTCTAAGGGGTTGGTGACACAAAATTAGATAAAGAATCCAGAAAACAGCAAATCTGAAAAATCTATATATATAGTGTTTCACTGTACAGTAAAGCATCAGTAACTAATGAAAGGTGAAAATCTTTGACAGAATTTGACCAGGAACGACTTGGAGGAATTACATCTTGGCTGTGTGTGTATTCCAGCTCTTCACAGTGCAATGCACTCAGTTTCTCTTTACCCTCTTCAGCTGTCCGTCAAAGATCTGCCTCTTTTCACAGAGTATTAAAACATGAAGTGCTCTTCATTATTCAAAGTCGAGGAAGGGGTGTATGTGTGTGTGTGTGTGTGTGTGTGTGTGTGGGAGGCCTAAACAGCTGGAGTGACCCATGAAATGTATGAACCGTACCAGTAGCAAGCGTAAAACGTCTGAGATTAACGGTTGTGTCCCGTAACGCCGCGGCCACGGCCGTAATGTGAAAAGCAGCGGGGGGCGTGGAGGCCGGCTCCACCGAGCTGGAAGCTGCACTTCCTACTCGGGCCTCCCAGAGGAAGAGCGCTCATTCCTTCTGGAAGGTTCCCCGAGGAGCCGCGGAGGCCGGGCGGACACTGCCTCCCGACCACATGTTACACGACCTGCGGGGAAACACACATATACACATCTGGGTTTCCACCTCTGGAGGGACTGTCTGGTCTGTTGATGCTTATCTCAGTTCCTGTCTCCCCCTCTTGGTTTTTTTTCCTTCCCTCCTCCTGTCCCGGTCCCGCCCTCTCACCGCTATAACTCACAACACTTATCAACAAGCTTTTGATTAATTGGACTTCTCCGATGAAACTCCCTGCTGCGTCGTGCTGGTTTAATAAACTCTTGATATATTTTTCCCAGAAGGAGCTGCTGTTATTCCGGCTCACATGTTCGCTCCGAGCCTTTAAGGTAACCCGGACAACGCTGCAGCGATTCGCTGAGATTACAGGAATGAGCAGCGCCAGCACAAGCTCGCCGGCGGGACTTAGCGGCTGCTGTTGGCCTTTAAAAACTCCCGAACTTTCCATGACGGAGCGCCACGAGTCCGTACGCCGCGGTCCGCTCCGGCACCCAAACCAGCCGGCAGGTATTCGGAGCGCCTTGCACATCTCTATCGGTAATCATCGGGAGCATTAGCCCCGGGCCAGAAATAGCCCATCAGATAATGCCATCGCAGAAACATTAGTGGAACATTACACACATTAAACAGCCCCGCGTCTCATCAGCGCTCCGTCAACACACCCCGGGCCAGCGAATAGCTGGGGAGATGGCGTGATAGCCATGCGGCGGGGATTCTGCTGGCATGCGCCAGGTCGGGAGTTACAGGGCAACAGCAAATGCTGCTACCTAAAAATGTTGTTGACAAGTTACAAGTCCGGAGATCAAAAGCAGTCCGGAGTCCGGGGCAGCGATGGAGTGACGCTTTTCCAGTCCAGACACAAGGAGGCAATCCATTGTTTAAGAACAAGAATCAGAATTCATGTCACTGCTTTAGATCTTCTTTATATTCTGAGCCTTTTTTCTTTTTAAAAACAAATTCTGCATTTCCATGACAGTCTTAGCGATAGCATCGTTTCAGCTGGGCCGGAGGTGGGGGTTTGTTTTTGTCCTAAAACCATCAAGTCCAGGAGAATCTGGACTGGGAGTCGAGACACTCTGAAGGAAACACTGGTGTCATTGTTCATCTACTGAGCATCAGTCACAGCATTTCAGAAAGTTGTATTTTCCTTCGTTTCCATGGAAACAGATTCGGCCCGTTGTCAAAAAGTTGCGTCTTGAGTGCCTCTGAGTAAACAGGGCCTAATAACAGCTGTGTTCTTGGTTTCTGATCTCTGATGGGCGATGCCGAGCAGTGCCGAGCAGTGCGGTGCGACGGAGCGCGCCACACAGCAGGGCGGCGCACAGCGGTGCTCACATGGAACACGGAGCGTTGGGGCGCCCCTTGTATGGCCACGCCCCCCCCACATTAGGCCCTAGGCCGCCGTCTAGTTGGCCTATGCCTGGGACCGGCCCTGGGTCCATTTATTAATGTCGGTCATGTACAAGGCAGGTCGAAGGTGCTGTCCGTCCCGTCTTGCTAGCAGCATGCACGCTCTCTCAGCCAATCAGCGCATCGCTGTCATAGAGATGACAGCCCATAATATCCTGTCACCCAGGCAACAGCCAATCAGTGCTGTCTCCCTCTTCTCTAGAACACACATCCATGCACATACACACACGCACACACACAGCACGCAGGGCGCTGAGCGACTGAATACAACAGCAGTGGGAACATAACATATTTGACTAAAAATGAAACAAAAATTAGCGATAGAATAGTAGCACATACCGATAGATTGGTGATTAATAAAAATAATATATGTTTACAGATAGATTTTTTTTTTCTTTTTTTTGTGGAAAAGTGCCATTTGCCCTGGGTCCGCAGTGAGGTGTGCTAATTGAGGAACCCGGCTATGAAGGCTTCATAAAAAACCTTTGATCTGATTTGCATGTGAAGGCAACGGGCTGTTATCCAGGTTCTTCAGCACGTAGATATTAAACTCAGAGGCAGCGTCTCTTCCTGGGTTCTCTGGCACGTGACTCCAGATTGTGGTACTGCAGAAGGACGCAGCTCTCGTAAAGTCTGACACATCTCATGTTGGGCCTGTTTACAGGCTTTTGGTCAGCGCTGCATGCTGTTTGTTCAGAAGTGGACCTGGACTTCCTCTTGTGTGGCGTTTATAAGGCTTTTTACATGGTAATCACACCACGGCGCATTTTAATTTGGCCAAACCTGAGGTGTGAACATACCCAAACACTTTAATCCTTGGCGTTCGTTGTGTTGATCGCAGGTTTGAAGGAAGTCCTTCTGAATTCGACAGATTTCAGGACGTCTCGTTGATGCAGACGGGGACCTGGGGTTGGAGGACAGACGTCCAGATGTGTGCACCTCGCTGTCGACGCCGCGCTGGATGGGTTTGGAGTAGCGGAAGTGGGCCGTTTTATTTTAAGTGCGCACATTTGACATGTTTGGCGTTGGGGGGGGCACGCGCTGAAAAACCAGCTGTAATTTAGCAAACAAACCACACCAATTTAAATGCCATGTAACCCCCTGATTAGGCAAAAATACAAACTCCTGCGGCATTCCGGCATGCAACTAAATCTAAAAACACCGAAGCGGAGACGTTTCTGCTGTGAAACTGCCGAATCTCATCCAGCGCCGAATTAGCATCAACTGCTTCCTCACAAATCTGTTTTCTTCAGTGAAGAAACAGAGGTGTGTGTGGGACTGAAAGGTGTGTGTGAGGTGGGAAATGGGACCCTGCCAGAGTTAATTTGAGTCAGGAGCAGCGAGGGAAGTCCAGCACTGGACGGAGGACCTGCGGCGTCTCGTCACACACCTGTCAGCTCTCTCCGGGAGCCCGAGGGCTGAACCAACGCCTTCTGCTGAAACTCTGGAGGTGAAATCTTCCTCCGCGGCCCGGTTTATGCTCTCAAGGTAAAGATTCTCAAGGAACCTGCGAGACGATCTCACTGAGTGAAATCTTTAACCCCACAACTGCAGGTTTTTGTGTCGCTGTGGACGGAAACGCTGTGGAGAGCCTGCGGCTCGGCCTCGGGACATTTCCACGTCTGGTGTGTGTTGGCACCTCCTGGATGTTTGGTTACAGTACATTAAACTCCTCAGATATATATGGAATGAGCGCCATTATGCTCTGATGATTTATTTATCTAAATATGATTACGGCCTGTTAGAACCGTGGAGACAGAAAAGAAATTCTTATTTTCACTGACATTAATGTCTTTTTACTAAATAATGAACCTGTTCTCATTCAAAACTAACAAAAATATTTAATCAGTCTGGTTTTTTTTTTCTTGTCTTTATCGACAACTTGGGCTCATAAAAATATTCTACTCTGCATCCCACACATGTGGAGAGAAAATGAGACTTACAGCAGAGCGATCAGAGTTACGGGGCCAATTCCTCAGCGCTGATGATTAAACAGATCGTAAAGTCTTGAGTTCATAAAAATCAGCCCCCAAAACCCATTCAGCAAGTTTCCACGTATTACGCATCTCTGCAGTCCTCCGGCGGGCCCGAGCCTCCAGCCAGTGTTTTCTGTAACAACCACTCCTCCCTTTACAGACTATAAACACCATTAAACATTTACACACACACACACACACACACACACACACACACACACACACACACACACACACTTCATTTCCACACACACATCAGCATTCAAGCTTCATCAGCCACATATTTTAGTTTCCATCTGCAAGGACACTTAACCTCAGAGTGTGTGTGTGTGTGTGTGTGTGTGTGTGTGTGTGTGTGTGTGTGTGTGTGTGTGTGTGTGTGGCCAACCAAGGGTTGGTTTTCTGTCTGTGTTTCGATTCACAGCCTCCAGACGGGGGGCGCTGGGGTCGGGCGGCCGCGGCCCTGGAGGATCCCGTGCGGGATGAGGAAAGCCGCACGCACGGCGCCCGGCGGGCGGCTGCTGGACGCGGATCGCGGCAGTAAGCCGATGGCGCGGCGGGACCGGAGCACCGCCGCCGTGTTCCTACAGGCCTCCTCTGGCTTCAGACCACGACTCGCGCTGAGTCACGACCGGCTTCATTACCTGCCGCCGCTTCACACGACTCGCCGGGGAGGAGAAGACGCCGCTGCAGTGGAGGGGTTTGTTTGCACAGATTTACCTCCCTGTCCACACCGGAGGATGTGACTGTACATGTTATACAAATTAGACGCATGCAGGGCTTGAAAGCGCTGCGAAGTCATTGAAATGAACTTCCTGAAGGCTGACACCAACAGCAGCCTGAGGGCAAACTGTAATGCCGCTGATATCCATTACCTTATAATTTGTGACTTTTTTTTTTCTTCTTTTCAGGCCACATTTGGATAATTACCCATATTTAGTGTAGCAGAGCTATTCTTGAGAAGGTGGAGGAGCCTCTGGAATCACCTGACTCCAGCAGCTTCACCTCTTTGACACCTGATCCGGGCTGGGATGTTTCACTACCTGCCAAAACCCAGTTCTATTAATTGGCAGGGCTCACCTTGATGCGATCCTCTTATTGTTATCGCCCTGAGAGCCCGTTTACATCGGGGCGCCGGAAGTGAAAATGCATCTTTTTTCAGTTTTCGTTGTAGGAAAGTTTTGCGTTTGCATGGCAGCGTTTTCAAAACAAAATCGTTAGCATGAACCCCACGAGTTTGCACGGTGTTTTTTGGAAGTTTGCATGTTCAAATGATGCAAAATGAAGGGAACCATACAGGAAGTGGACGCCTCGACCGATCAGGTGCAGTTAATATTCACATCAAGACAACAGACGACCAGTAACGGCCAATCTGCGTGACACTAAAGCGACATGAAGCAATGTTATTTAGTTCACTGGATTCGCTTGGTGTAAAATGTTTTGTGTTTGGTTCTTTCTACGTTTTCTCAGATTCTACAGGAATGGTAAGAAATGGTAACGCTGGAAAACGGCGCTGCAGCTCCACGGGGCGTTTTCCGGGATTCCTGGTCATCTCGAAGCCTGACTCATCTGCTGGTTCAGGGTCAGTAATGGATGGCAGCTTTCATCAGGATTCATCACCTAATGGAGAAACCTTAAGCTCTTCTTAATGCACAAAGGACACGGCTAATGGCTGGAGGTGCGTCGCTAATGGTGCGAGGTGCAATACGGCAGAGCGGAGAGGCTGCGATCGGACGAGAGCGGCCGCGGGAGTAATGGCTGTTTGAAGAAGATATGAATCACACAGGCGATGCTAATAGCTGTTAGCATAAATCTACAGCTGCAGTCAGTTGACAGGAGCAAGTGCAGGCCGAGAGAGAGAGAGAGAGAGAGAGAGAGAGAGAGAGAGAGGTGGGGGGGATTAGAGTGTAGCTGCATGTGCGTTGCCTTCATCTGGTTGCATTTGTGCGTCTGGGCGCTGGATGGTGTCTGTGATCCCAGGTGGGCTGTAGGGGAGGAGCAGAACAACAAAAAGGGATGCAGTGCCAGGAAAGGCGAGAAGGAAGACACTTTCCCTTTCATCTGTCTTTCATCCCTCCGTTTCAAGCTGAGGAGAGAGAGAGAGAGAGAGAGAGAGAGAGAGAGGGTCCGCTCCACTCCAGGCTCTCTTCCTCTTTTGAAGCCTTTCAAGTCGACCAAACGTGGTTTCCGGCTGCCAGCGTGCTCACAGACCAACAGACAGCGTGCGCCGCGTGGCGTCTCTGCGTTCACAGTTTGCCGTGATGCTGAATTACTTTAAAGTCAGAGACTTGTGAACCTGTATCTGGAAATAGATGAGCTTGTGCCACTTTCTCCTTCTCAATGGTAGTTTAGCTCGGCTCGTCTAAAGTGTGATGTCTCACAGCTAGGGCTGGGTACCGTTTAACGGTACCTCAGTGGTACCGACTGAAAAACTTGGGTATATACTGGTACCGAACAAGAGACGTGCGTACGGGTCTCAGTTTCGGTTCTTAAAGTGGCTGCGCGGTCAATAAACATGCTGGGAGCCTGGCGTCTGTTTTTTCCCCCAACCATTTGTCCCAATCGCCGTGTGGAAACGATCGTTCAGTTCCTCGCAGAATTGAACATATTACCTACCACGTCTTGCCTGCTCACGCTCTTTTTTAACAACGTGCAGAGAGAGCCTGCGGCGCCCTTCTTCCTCTGTGGTGTCTGTGTAAAATAAGGTTGAACATGTAAACAGCACACCTAGTGGCATGAAGTGAAAATGCAGTCATGGCGTCATCTGTGCGCCGTGAAGGCAGGTACCGAAAAAAGTACCGTTCAGGAACCGGTACCGTACGTAAGGTATCGAAAAAGTACTTGTACTCGAAAAATATCTGACGGTACCCAGCCCTACTCACAGCTACAAACCTCCAGCACACCACTAATACACCTGCAGCATTTGAAATGAGGAGAGTTCAACTTGTCGGTGGCACTGAAAACATGAAGGAACGCTGAAAACCTGACAATTAGGAAACCACTCGTTCATGAATTTAGTGACACAAAACGTACTGCAGCAGAGCAACAGAAGATTTAGTGACTCTCCAAGCAAAACATGTCAGGAAACCCACACTACTACTGTTGACTGGACCTGTGTGTGTGCGTGTGTGCGTGTGCGTGTGCGTACAGAACAGCAGTGGAATGCTTTGTTTGAACACGTATCAGCTCTCTCCATGTTGCAGTCAGTGAATATAGGAGAGTTTGGATCAAACGAGCTCAGCTTCTTCTTCCTCCTCTTCAGATGTAATTACTGTTTGTGTTCATGTGTGGCAGGAGGGAGTTTATACACACTGCAGCTTCTTGATAAACTGTACATGATCTGTTTTCATATTTGTGTAGATGTATGCATGTGAACGTGTTTAAGAACGTGTTCTCAGAAATAAAGTAGATTTCTGTTCACTGTCATTCGGGCAGTAGTTTGGCAAAACTCAAGCTTGATTTTAACTATTAGTGTAAATTTCCTCAAATAAAGTTAAGTAAAACCAGTGAGAATAATAAAGTGTTGAGGATGAAATGTGAAGCATCTTTTTCTGTTCTGTAGACACAAACAGTAAACGGTGGATAACAGAACGAGAGTCAAGTCTATCAGGAGGAAAAGCTGAGAGTCGGCTGGTCAGAAAAACTTTCACTGCAAGGTTTCCCAAACAGTCACACGGATATGAGCGAAGCCTTTACAAGTCACTGCTCCTCTGTTCTCCGTCTGTCTTCCAGTCTGAGGACAGAGAGGAGGAGGAGGAGGAGGAGGAGGAGGAGGAGGAGGAGCGGTGGCTACTGGACATGTCTGGACACGATGTTGCCTCCCCTCCGTCCCCGGATCCCCCCCACCATCCTCCTTCCTCCCTCCTGTTTTAAGTGCAAACCACAGACCTGCTCTGACGGTTTCCATGACAAACAATGCTAATTAGAGATCATTTTCCTCCTTGCTTCTGTTTTTCCTTTTCCTCGATCACTTCTGGTCTGAGTGACGTCTGCTGGTGTGTGTGTGTGTGTGTGTGTGTGTGTGTGTGTGTGTGTGTGTGTGTGTGTGTCAGACAGAAAGCCACAGAGAGGAAGCGCTCTCAAGTCTCTATTTTGATATTAAGCCTTAGATTATCCGACAGACGAGCTCAAATAATGGCACCGCTGACTGACGGCCGCGGCAGAGCTCACCGGATAAAGACAACACACCTTTCTTAAAGTCCGTTTGCACTGAGCTTAATGCAGCTAAGAACGCGATTTGCCACGTCTCAGAGGCCACATTAGCAGCTGTGGGAGCGATAACGCCGCCGCCGGCCAAATCTTGTGCATCAGATTTACATGACGACGTTTCAGGTGGAAACGCTTCGTTTTTGCATTTTTGTTTCAGAATATTTTCACCTCTGTTTACATGGGAAAAGCAGAAATGTTGAAAACAACGTAGTTGAAGGTTATTTTCTGCAACACGAGGACAGTGGAGCATTTATATGAGACCATAACACAGACTTTGGGAGCCTAATGAGTATAAATACCAACGATCGGCTGTGACGACGATCTGAATACGTTTTGATTTGCTTTGCACTAAGGCTTGCTTCAATTTGTGCAGTGTATGTCTGTGTGTGTGTGTGTGTGTGTGTGTGTGTGTGTGTGTGTGTGTGTGTGTGTGTGTGTGTCATGCAAAGGTCATAAATCAGCCCAGAGAACAGACTGGCACCGACACACTGATTGGCAGTTGGTGCGTGTGTGTGTGTGTGTGCGTGTGTGTGTGTGTGTGTGTGTGTGTGTATAGATGTTATATGTTCGTGTATCTAATGATCCCTGTGTCTCCGTCTCGGAGTCTCACACACCTCCCCTTCTCATTAGCTGTGACGCCTGAGTGGATTAGCCACACATGCGCGCACGCAAACGCGCGCACACACACACGTACGCTGTCGCACACACACCACCACTAAAGAAAGTAGAGCCCATCAAAGGGAAGCTGTCCGCCGAGGTTTAGGAGAGACAAACTGTCATAAAACACGGATTTGTCCTCAATGCAAACCAGAAGCCCCTTTCTGGCAGGGGTGTGTGTGTGAGTGTGTGTGTGTATGTGTGTGTGTGTGTGTGTGTGTGTGTGTGTGTGTGTGTGTGTGTGTGTGTGTGTGTGTGTGTGTGTCCAAACCAGATGAAACTGATAAATAGGAGAGCGGGAAGGTAGAAATCTAAACAATATTGAATCAGAGCAAAAGGACGAAGCACCTTGAGGCGTCAACCTGCTGAAAATAAATCCAGTCACAACACTGGTGGGTTATTATCCTGCAGGAGCCCGAAGAAATCAACTAAAGTATTCAAAAGGACATCTAAACACAAAAATCAGACGTGAAAAAACACTTTACTGCCTTAATTTAAATTGCTGGCTGCTGGTTCAAATCCTGCCAATGAGTATAGAGCAGGGGCGTCAAACACATTTAAGATCACAGGATCCACCTTCAGTCTGATTTCATGTCATGAGTGGGCCGGGCCGGTGAAATAGTCCCAGAATTACAATTCAGCTTAAACTTCACAGTTTTTCACAGTGTGTCGGCTGAAAATGTCGACATTTTGACAAAAACTAAACAACTGCAACAGAAAGTGACGATAATCTCAACATAAAGTTAATTTTAACGATGCAAAATACAGTGAAATATTCCAAAAACTGCTGCATTCTGCATGTTTTTACAAACTCACCCTGACAGCACGACTGGAGGCTAATGCTAGTCTGTTAGCTTTCATGCTCAGCTTGGCTCTCAGTGTCACGATGCGTCTGCTAATCGTAAAGAAAGCTTGCTGGGCCGGATTGGAGCCTCTTGCGGCCTGGTTTTGGCTCACGGGCCTTATGTGGAGGCACTGCGTGTCCAGGTTGCCTCTGCTACTTTCAGTACATGACTGTTGCTCAGTCCGGTGAGGAGGCGACTCCTGGCGTCTCTGACACGGAGCAGCGTGGAGAAATAACCACGGCAGCTCCGCGCTGAGACACACGGCACGGCGGCTGTGCACGTGCGTCCTCAGACCCACGCTCGCCGTTTGATTTCATCCCCGTGGCACCGGCTACAATCCGAACCATGCGAACCGTGCAGACCGAGAGCCAGCGGCGGTCAGAGCAGCACCAACAAATAACAGATGCGAGCGAGAGCGCTGCGCTGCGAGGGGAAAATAGAGGCGGATTACGGGAGTGTGACCGACGCTGAACAGATATCAGTGTCAGGGCTCTGCTCGGGATTTACTGACAAGCTGGGAGCAATGCTGCGGATGTACCGCCGGGCCGCCGCGGCCTGATACGGGCCGCTTGGAGCTGGGACAAGGTGAAACGGAGCCGCCGGCGGGTCGCTCGGCTCCAAATAAAGGCACAGAGCGCTGGGAACAAAAGATGACGACTCCGAAAACAAGGCGCCGCGGCCGGGCGCCCGGCTCCTACCTCTCTTGACTTTCTTTGACGGCTGCTTCTTCTTGGTGAACTTGGTCGCCTCCTGTGGAAACTCCGTCTCCTCCCCGTCACCAGAAACCTCCGCGATCGGCTCAACGCCCCCTGGATGGAAAGAGGACCAGAACAGAGTCTTACTGACATCTGCCACTGTTTTTATAGGAGAGACGACAATGGCTTCCAACACCTCCACCATCCAGCTTCATCCATCTGTGTTCTACCAAAAGTATGAACTCAGCAGGAAGTGTCTTACATCACAGGCTGAGAAAACGCAGGAATGAGTAGAAGCTGCCTCATCGTGGCGTTCAGAAGACTTCCTTACTTCAGCTCGTGATGTTTAATCCTTTATTTTTCTTCTACAGAGTTCAGGGGTGTGATGAAAACGATCATTATAGCACATAACGAAAGCAATATGAGAACAGTATCATCACTTAATCAGAGACTGAAACGTGTCGAACGCAAAACTAAATACGATGAAGCAAAATGGGACAACAGCTTCAAGTCAAAATAATTCAGTTTGGGTAAAGAAGCAGCATCGGTAAAAGATCAGTGGAAGAAGAAGGTAACACACTCAGACGACAAGGAGAACTGAAGAAAATTAAGAAACTGGACTGTATTTTAAACTGAAAAGAACAGTAAGGGACAGGGTATAAATCTAGGGTTGGGTTTAAGTGGGAAAACAAATGAAATGGTTTGTGTGCAACTGTGCGTTCACACATGTATTCATAAAAACAATCCATGCAGTGTGGGCCGTCATGTTATGGATGCTGACGTCTGCAGCATCACTGTACTTCAAAGCTTTACAGCATAAATTACACATTTTATTTTAATAAAATATATAAACCAGTTTCAAAGTGTTAATAAATTGATTGTTTTTCACAAAAATAATTCAAAGACAGTCTAAACAAATATTCATATTTTTGAAATAAAGGCACTTCTTTACTTTGATTATTAAAGTTTCTTTTTTTTCCCATAATAATAGACAACAGGTGGAGAAGTACAACTTCTTCCACTGACCAACAACAAACAGTGTGTGAGGTGTTTGGTTTTCTGGAAAGGAGGCGTTTGTGCTCCTAGAAATCTAAAAGTCAAACGCTGGTTCTTCTTCTTCTTTTCTTTACTTTAATTGTCCACTGGAAGGCTTGCTCTAACAGGCTGGCAGTGCCAAACGCTGAATGCTGCTGTGTAGTTTCTGTCTGCGCTGCAAAGCTGAAATTATACTTCCAGATAGATTTGGACTTAAAGTGTTTCCACATTTCGCCGCGGCGGCTTTGATCCTTTCAGCTGCAGAACCATTAACTTTGCGTAACGTGTGAGCGAAACAATCAGCAGGCAGCCGGATTGAGAAGGTTCAAACTGCTGTCGTCTAGTTTTTATTTACTTGTTTTGTTGGATCAGTGTCGAGGCGCTGAGGCTCACACACCGACGGCGACGCTTCGTCCTTTTATTTTCACAACTTCAAATCTTTCAGTGTGCTTGAGAGGGAGCGGAGTTAAGAAAGTTAAACATGTGGTTTGCAAGTGTGTGTGTGTGTGTGTGTGTGTGTGTGTAAAGCTGGATGTGAGAGGGTGTGATGGTGTGTGTGTGACGAAATCCCTGCCTGAATCCCGAGGATCAGGCTGGATTTAGGGAGCTCCTGAGGCCCATGAATTGGACGCCTTGTCTCCCTCCCTGTCCCACCTCTCTCCCCCCCCCCGTCTCCTCCTCACCCCGCCTCGCCTCCCCACTCCGTCTCCTCTTCCTCCTCTTCTCCTCCTCCATCCTGTCTCCATCTGCTCCTCACCCCTCCCTCCCTCCGTCTCTTCCTCGTGTCTTTTCTGTCTTGTCCCGTCTCTTCTGTCCACTTCTCGAACCCCCTCCATCCCTTCTTCTCCTCCTCCTCCTCCTCTCATCCCTCCCTTCCTCCTCATTTCCTCTGCTCCCTGAGGATTGTGTCCAGTTTCACGGTGCTTTCGGTTAATGTGGCTTTGTGATGAGCGCACCAGTGTGTGTGTGTGTGTGTGTGTGTGTGTGTGTGTGTGTGTGTGTGTCTGCCATCATGTCTACCTTAAGGTGTCTGAGAATGTGTGTGTGTCTCCATCTCCCCCACTGAGTCTACATTTGTGTGTGTGTGTGTGTGTGTGTGTGTGTGTGTGTGTGTGTGTATGTGTGTGTGTGTGTGTACAGATTATCCTAAAGCCCTGCCTAATATTTATCCTGGACCTTTTTTCTTTTTTTTTTTTAAAGCCAATCGTGTTCTCTTTGGTGTGAGCACAGTGGCTACACACACACACACACACACACACACACACACACACACACACACACACACACACACACACACACACACACACACACAATCACAGTTGTTTGAAATGGGATATGCCTCGCTCTTAATTGGGCAGGTGTTTTTCTAGGCGACTCTTTTTTCCTCGGCTGTCTTACACTTTCATAAAGGAATGTGTGGATTTCTGTGTGTGTGTGCTTGTGTGTGTGTGTGTGTGTGTTCCTGTGTTTTAACCTCACCCTTATATCAACATTAGGTAAGGAAATGGCCCACCACTGGAGCAACTCTTGAAACAAAATCACACGGCACGCTCAAGCAGAGATGCACACACACACACGCACACACACTTCTTTGTAAACAGTAGGTGCTGCACAGCCTGCTGGGAGCTGTGGTGAGCCTCCAGGCTGTGATCGCGTCCGTATAATAGACGGTTTATCAGTTTTCAAACCCTTTAAACAACCGCATTTCTTCTTCCTTTGCTTCTACAACTATTCAGAGTTCTGGAATTGAAAGAATCTGCAGGAGTTCTGAAATTTAAGAAAGTTGTAGGATTTTCTCAGATTCTTGAATGTCTTTAAACATCTTCTAAACGTTTAAATGAGCAGCGTGTGAAGAGGGCGGAGCGTTAAAGGAATCATCAGGAGCTTCTGTTGGTGGTTTTAACAGCTGTTTTATTGAAGCTCGATCATTTTGTTCCAGTTGACGGATGAACTTCAAATGAGCATAATGAGCGAATCAGGCAATGTGACTTTTAAAGCAGCGTGACGAGTGTTCAGGAAATGCCTAATCACTATTATCAAACCTGAGTTTTAGTAGCTGACAAAACACGGTAGACAACGGTGAAAATTACAGACTGCAGTGTTGAGCTGCAGTTCAGAGGCCAGAGTGTAAAATCAGAGCTTCTCATGAACTGAAATTAAAGCCACACTTTTCAGGAGCATCACGCTGTCTTACACCTGAAGATGGCGGGATGGCGAAGGTTCGTTCCACCTGCAGCCGCAGCGGGAGCAACATCTGGAAGCCACGAGCCGCCGACCTGAAGACGGTCCGGGGACGATGTGGAGACCGTCCCAGCCGTCCTGTGGCTCTCTGTGAATGTGCGGGGACGGTTTTGGAGCGGCGTCTGGAGGACAGCTCGGCTGAGGGGTTAAGCTGCTGCCAGCAGAACGCCGTGCCTTGGTCTGCAGCGCGGAGACACCAGCGCATTCCTGCTTTATTCTGGGCTGCGGTCTGAAGACGGGGGTGACACTGCGCCGCTGCGGTTACCAGCAATTTGGCTGTGGGCTTTACGCCTTTCCAATCCCCTCTCCGTACACGTACACACACACACACACACAGCACGCTGGGAGCCACGCATTTGCACACCGACAGTGGAGCGCCTCAGAACGTGAACATCAAAAGCCAGGAAGTGAGAATCAAACACCTGGTGTCGTCTGTCTGTTCTTCACACGGCTGGAGGAAGAGCGCAGAAAGTCTCAAATGAGAAATATAAACCACCAAGGCCTATCGCTACAGATTTACCTTCAGGTAACGGCACATTCTTCCCCAAAATAGAGCTCTGCCGTTTTATTTAGAGCACTTTGAAGGAGAACTCTTCAATTACGAAACGCCACAGAGGGAGAACAAAGACAGCTGGTCGGGATTACACACAGGACTCGACCTGCACTTACACATAACGCGCCGTGTATTTTCCTCCATGTGTCCTCCAAACCTATACACACACACACACACACATTATACAGATACATACATACTGCATATGCACACACACACACTCCGACGCTGCAGCCCATCTTCTCCCCTCTCTTTAAGTCTAAAATAGACGCAGGCCCCAAACCACAGCTACCAGTGGAACACTGAGAAAATAACTGCAACACACACACATTTACACACACCATATGGATGTGTGTGTGTGCGACATGAACATCAGGAGACTCTTTGGACTTAATTCAGAGGAAACGAAAGCAGAGGGAAAACTGAGAATATTAAAAAAAAAAAGCCATGATAATCACAATTTAGAGAGACGCAGAGATGCAGAGATACTGAGAACAAAACAGACGGAGCCAGCTGCAGGTGGAAGTCCAGGAGAACACGAAGCAGCAGGATAACTAGAACACGGCACAGCAGACTGGAGACCAGACCAGAATCCGTTCAGCAATGAAAGAGGAAAAAAAAAGCATGAAGCGCGCAGTCAAACAAACGCTGATCATCCCATTGAGGAGACGAGCTGCGTCGAGCAGCACATTAACACGAAGGATGAAGGTCAGGATGAGGCGGCCGCACCGCCACGTTAGCCGAGGAGCCTGAGCTGCTTGTGGGTGTGAATGTGAGTGTGTGTGATTGTGTCTCTGTTGTTTGAGCTCTGATGGACGGGTGACCGCTCCAGAGTTTCCTGGACCTGCACAGCGACAACTCCCTGGAGGATGCAGAACAGATGAACCAGAAGAAAACGAAAGCCTGTGTACTAAATGTATTCAAGTATATGTCAGAATTAAGCCAGCAGCTCAGCTGCTGCCAGCATACACTCTGCTGTTCGCTTTAACCATCAATTCATCAAGTTACATTGATCAGATGCAAATTATCTGGTTTCTGTCTTTTCCTCTCGACTAAACTTAAAATTGAAGACAAATGCCATTTTCAAAGTGAAGCCGGGCTTTACTGCGGTATAAACCACCCGCAGGTACGTGTGTAAGTGTGTGTTGGTGTGTTGGTGGAAATGTCAACGAGTGTTTACTGGGGGGAGTGGGGGGCAACATCTGAGACAGCTAACAAATCACTGTTTACTGCGGAGTACAAACACCGTTGCATGTATATGTGTGTGTGTGTGTGTGTGTGTGTGTGTGTGTGTGTGTGTGTGTGTGTGTTGCTTCAATCTGTGTGAATTTTGGCAGCAGACCAAAACAGAAAGGAGAGACGGCACGAGGAAACGTAAACAAAAACACACTCACCATCTCTTGCGATACGAACACGAATGCACATGCACACACACATGCACATGAACACACATGCACATACATGCACGCTCCTCATTAATTGATTCAACACAATGCCACTGAACTCTGTGCTGAATTACTGCTATCACCATAATGGCTTTTAAACAAGCCTTTAAAGTTTTATGGACCTCCTTCTCTCACTTTCCACAGACACACACACACACACACACACACACACACACACACACACACACACACTCTCTCTCTACTTAATCATGAAAACAGAGGCTTTATCTGAAAGTCTCCTGCAGTCTGTGGAAAACTCCGGGTCGGCGGCGTGACGCTGCACGCACTGAACCCACACCTTTCATTACAAGTCAGTTGTTCCAGTACTTCAACTGTTTTTGGCACAAGACATGTGTCAACAGTCACCACAGTGTGCTGGTAAACACTTCTGCCTCGCAGCAAAAATAAAGTTCCCTGGTTCGAGTCCCGATTGGGCTTGGTGAGCTTTCTGTGTGGAGTCTGCATGGTTTCCCTGTGCAGGATTTTCTGGCCGATTCAGTGTTCCCTCACTGTCCACATGGATTTTAGATTGATAGTGTGTGTGTGTGTGTGTGTGTGTGTGTGTGTGTGTGTGTGTGTGTGTGTGTGTGTGTGTGTGTGTGTGTGTGTGTGTAAAGCTGGATGTGAGAGGGTGTGATGGTGTGTGTGTGACGAAATCCCTGCCTGAATCCCGAGGATCAGGCTGTGTGTGTGTGTTCCTCTGCGACCTGCAGCTGGATGGATCAGTGTTGAAAATCAATGGATCTGAGTCAACTGAATATCCATGAGTTCATTTAAAACAACAGTTTTTCTGCAAGTGTTAAAGCTTTACATGGCAAATTCAAGCTGTATTGTTAAGGAATTATTAATTTTCATAACTTTTAAAGATGATGCACATGTCTTGCAAGTGTTCATATTTCAGTATAATTTGTTTTGATGATGAATTTCAACATGGATTATCTCTGCAAAACATGAGAATAACTTTAAGATTTCTTCACATAAAAAGACTGAGTGTGTGTATTTGAACGAAGCAAGTTCAGGTTGAAAGAACAAGCAGCAGCGCAGAGTAATTGATGATCTTGTCAGAAACACCTCCATAAACCTTCGCTGAGGCTAAATGATCCGTAGGATGTGTGTTTGCGTGTGAAAGAGTGTATGTATATGTATGATTTTACAAGTCTCTATATTGTGCATGAGTTCTGTTTTCATGCGAGGCTCTGCTCTGTGTATCTGTGTTTGTCTGCGCCTGCCGACGGTATTTTTTATTTTCATATGTGTATCTGTGGTTGTCCCTTTATGTAAGACTGTGTGTGTGTGTGTGTGTGTGTGTGTGTGTGTGTGTGTACAGATGCATTTAATGTGAGCCTGTGCTGGCTGCGAGGTTTTCTATGAATAGGCTTCATGTTTCTGCCTGCTGAGGCCTTAAATCTGCACCAGGGGAGCAGAACACAGGAGGCACCGTCTCAAACGCCAAACTGAGGGCGAGGCGGCGCTCGCTGTTCTTCACTGGAGCCTTCTCTCAGGTTCAGTTCCTCTAGTGAATGTCTCAACTCTTTATAACAAACACATTGTAAAATGACAAAATTAAAAAAAAAACAAACACACAGAAAAGAGTGAGCGACTCACCGGGAGCGGCGAGATTCTGGACCTGAGCAGGGACCGGGACATTGGCCTCGGACGCCAGGGTGAGCCGGCCGCCCTTGCCGATGCGGTCGCACAGCAGGGCGATGTGCTTCTTGAGGCGGGCCGTGTCGCGGGGCAGGCCCAGCACCGGGCCCCCGGCCTGGGCCAGGGACGTGGCCTGGTCTCGGGGGCTCCGGGACAGACACGTGCGCAGGAGGTGGGAGACGGCGGCGTCGCAGCTCTCCTCCCAGCCCTGAGGACAGACACAGGCGGCAAACGCAGGACGAGTCAGGAACCAAAGCTTCCAAATGGAACAAAAAACAGGACAAACGCGACGTCTGGGAGCTTCAACCAGCTGCAGACACTGAAACACGTCTCATTCAGAAAGTTACTTCTTCTGCACATCAGCACACAGCTGAGACATCGGTGTCAAATTACAATCAAAAGTGATTCCAGTTTCAGTAAATAATACCATTTTTCTGTGTTATTTCTGCTATGCAAACACAGACGAGCATCTGGAAGTCAACACACTGGTTTCACAACAGTGAGTGAAAAAAAAAAACAAACTCGAAGTTGTAAAGTTTTGTTGCTTGCAGGCAGCTGCTGGTTGGAATTTCTCCTGAAAATGGATTCAATAATCTTTCTCATTTTCTCTCAATGCAACTTCGAAGCTCTTTACACCATGATAGCAGTTGATGAAATGTTCATGTTTGAAACAGAACAGTCACACTAAAGGTCTGCAGCTTGATCGGAAAAACAAGCAGGTCCTAAAACAAAAACTGGTGTAGCATCGGTTTAAAACATTCATGGGCATGTTTTTAACGAATACGCAGTAAATAATGTCCCAGATTTTACCCACATAGAATAAATGAAGGTTACAGATAAATGCAATTTGCATATCTTATCTGAAACGGTTAAAAACTGACTGAATGCTGTTTCCACATAAAATTGGACTGATAGATTATGCATTGAACAAGCTCATCAATCAATTGCAGCTAATATTTAGTAGATATAAATTGAATATCATCAATGAAAAGAAAATATACAAAACATCTTGAGATCAGTACTTGTGGGTTGACATCGGAAATGTTGTTTCTGAGGGAAAACCAGGAAACGCAGAGGAACTGTGTGTGAACCCCGGTTCACAGGTCGATTCCATGCAACACAGACGTGAAGCAGTTCTCAGAAAAGTAGCTTTGATTTACTGAAAAGTAGTTTAATGATTCACAGGAATGCTAAAAATCCTAAAGATCTTCCACTTGACAATGAAAATATTTAAAGGCGCATTAAGGAGTTTGCTCGTTTTATGCAAAACAGCGCCCCCGCAGGCCTTTGGCGTAACTGCAGCTTAGTGAAAAACTCGTCCCTGTGGCTCGTGTGCACGGAAGAGAGGAACTTCTTCCTCGCTCGTTTAGTAGCGCTCGAGTAAAATGTAAGTTTCTTGTACCTGGTGGAGTCTGTGTGGAGCTGTGGCAGTGCTAGAAGCCAGTCTGTTCTTACTTTCTGGAAGCTCCAGCTCAGTTGTTGCTCACTAAGCATCTGGCGGAGTAATGGCGGACAAAACGAAACCTAACCAGCCGGAGCGCGCATTACGTCATTCCTTTCAAATTCTCCCCAAAAAAATGCTGGTGCCGGACCGGTACTGTGACTTTCAAGTGACAATTTAGCGCTGTTAGAGGTTCTTGTAATGAATATGTCAGGGCACATTGTACACATCACTAAAAATGTGTAACGTATTTATGGTGGAAAATAAGTATTTTTAAGGTTGTAAAACTCCTTAATGCACCTTTAAGGTTGTAAAGAAAAATGCAGACGGCTAATTTTTTTGCAGCCCAATATCAAAGGAGGGGTATTACATGATTTTTAGCCCTTTAGCATCAATCTACAGCACTCAAGCAACAGCTTTGCCCAAAGGTGAATGGTGAAAGCTGCATGTGTCAAAAACAACTTAAATCAAATGTTCCTCTGCATCAGGCTGCCTCAAACAACTGGAAATGAGTCCCTGTCTCTTTACGAATCTCCTCAGCTTAGTGACACGCCCCCTCAGAGCGTCCATCTCGGCGATTTGCGGTGTATTTCCCCCGCCCCCGAGAGGGACGGGGGAGCGCGAGCTGTGCGGGAGGAGCTTTGCAGACTACGTCAGAGATGGGGGGAGATGTGCATTCCGGGCGGAGCAGTGCAGCACCGAGCGTTTCAGCGCTCAACATGGCTGCCGGGGGGAGATTCAGGGATTGCTCAAATATGCGTGAATGGTTCAGGAAACAACTCCAGGCGTCTTTTTAATGGGGAAATGCCACTATAGCTTTATACAAAGCTCAAATAAGTGGATTTTGCATAATACCCCTCCTTTAAAGTTTCTTCATTTTCTGGAAAGATATGTTGCATTTAACAAGAAGAGGCACAATACTGGAAGTGAACAGTGAAGGACAGAGCAGAGACGAGGAAATGAAAGGTAGATTAAGAAGTGATTGCAGAGGACAGAGAAATGAGAGATGAGAAAGACAAGAGGTCATTGAAACAGAGCAGGAGACTGAAAGTTGAAGCTTTTAGGAGGCTACTGACATTTATAAAACAGCAAGGAAATTAAGAAACAGGTTCAGTCAGAAGTGAACACATGCGGCGCTGAAATGACGTTAGGAGCACAGTATCGATCGTCTCTGGAGGGAAGAGAACGAGCTTCACGTAACTCATCCTGCTGGAAACAATTCACCTGGAAGGACGATTCGGATGGGTGAGTCCGAGGAAGAGGAGGTATGTGTGTGCTGAGTGGGTGAGGAGGGTGAGGAGGGTGGAGGAGGGTGGAGGAGGGTGGAGGGGGAAGGGGTGTGTTGACAGATGCCCTCCTACCCTCCAGCCCCCGCACGACTCCTTCCCCTGCCTGCCGCCATGCTGATAGGCCCCTAATGAGCCATAATGACAGGTAATCAACCCTGTAATGATGATGACAGAGAGATACAGAGAGAGAGAGGGAGAGAGAGAGAGACAGGGAGAAAGAGAGAGAGAGAGAGGGAGAGGGAGAGAAAGAGAGAGATAGAGGGGGTGGAGAAGGTCAAGGAGATGAGATGATGACAGACAGAAAGGCAGATATTAGAGACAGAAAACAAGACGAGTGGAAAGACGGAGGACGGGCAGAGATAAATAAGAATGAAAGAAAGAAGACAGCAGAGGGGGGAAGAAAAAAACGAGAGCGGAGGAGGAGGAGGAGGAGGGAGAGAGATGGAGGCGGGTGACCTATTCTTACCACAATACCTCACCGGGTTATCGGAGCGCCGGAGCGCCGGGCGGCCGGTTACTGTGGGAACTTGGCACGCCGGCGCACGCGTTCTCTGACACATACGCTCCACATGCTGCGGAGGAAAATTAAACGTCTGAGCGGCAGACATTCATCCTCCGCAACCAGAAGAAAGGAAGCAAAGAAAAGGTGGAGCGGAGCCCCTCTGGACGGAGGCCAGAGCGATAAATTAAGACAAAGTTCCCACTAATGTAGGAACGGGAGAGAGGCTTGTTTCCTTCGCCCAGAAACAAGAGGCTGCTTGTTTTAGTCACTGATCTCTGAACACTGAGGGAGTTTGTGCTGCTTTTTGAGACGGGAAGACTCTGGATTAGTGTACATTTATTGGTATTCAAAGGTTGATGCCTTTTTTAGAAAATGTTAAGTAAAGGTTTACTGATTAGGTTTTTTTTTTTTTTTGGTTGAAGAGACAAAGGAATTCTTTGTGGGTTTCTCCAAAGCCACCAACAGGGACAATCTGCACGTCTACAGCATTTTAAACTTTGACAAAGAGGGTATATAGAGGTGCTACAGCGTTTCCTCATCCTCTCATTACATCCTGACTCTTCAGCCGCTTACGATCCACGTCAGGAATATCAGGTCTGACACGGGGAAATCCCAGGTGTGATTGCAAATCCTACAGACAGCCAGGGATAAAATAAAAGGCTCCCAAATCCATCGCGCAACCATGGGGGAGCCCGAAAGAGAGAGGCAAAGGTTCAGAGAGCAAATCCCCCGGCCCGAACCTCCTCATCACGCCCGGGAGAGTCCGGGGAGACGCCCGAGTCACGGCTGCCTGACAACAACGTCGCAGTCAGTCTGTGGGGGAAACATCTTCCACACGATGACCCCCTTCAAACCAAGCAGTGAAATCCGTTTTCTGAAACGTGTCTCACAAAGACAGAGCAGCCAGCTTCCTTCACCGCACAACTTATGGCTGTGATCAACTTTAAAAACGATCAATCACTGTAAATGCTAACTTTAAGACGATCACAACCCAAATATGGTAAAAAGAACCAGAGGTTTGGAACTGAAATCTCACATACGGCCGATACTGGACGCCTCATCTGAGCAGAACGTCCGTCTTCACAGCGGCAGATTTCCAGACAAACACGTGAAAAAATAACAAAAGTCATTCCCAGCTACGCTCGCCAGTGAGAACCACAGTACAGAAGAGGCTGTGGAAGGAATCTGGTGGGAAATAAAGCGTGATGAAGGTACGGTCTGGGGCCTGAAGCACTCGGTCTTGGTGGAAACGCAGATCAAAGGCAGACGGACGTTGTTTTAAAGCGGGGGTCTGGATTGTGGTCGGGTAAGGCTTCGGGTACCACAATCACACGAAACGTGATCCGGGGAGTCCAGCGGGAGCAGAAGACGGGAAGGTTTAAGAGCTTCACTGCACGGCGGGTTCCAGTACTCAGGATGGGGTTTTACAGCTCTGGAAGGTCATCAGACACCGGGCGCTTTATCTGCAGCCGCAGAGCGAGCGAGGCAAACAGCAGAAATATGTTCACAATAAAAGAAGAGAAACTTGAATCAGCAGGGATGTTTCTGTCTGATCGCAGCTTTGTGGAAGCAGAAACGAGCGTTCCGGGGTTTATCCTCGGGGATGTGAGTCTGGGTGGAGAGCGAGTCGTCTGGTTGGGGTACGACTTACAAAAAAACCACAATGATTCAAATCTGTCTGGTGGTTCAGTATAAAAGCAACACCTGGTCAAACACAGTGACGACTTTATGAAGGTGTGTTTTTAGGGGGAATATGAAACATTTATAGTTCTTCTTAACACTTTATATCATTAAACACTCGATTCTGCTTGGAATACTTTTATACAAAAACGCTTCACAGCACCGAAAATAGTTTTGTGGCAGCAGCATAAATGCACTTGATCCTAAAATATGTGGCATAAAAAGGTAGTCACACATTCAGGGTTTGGCTGCATAAAGTTCTCCTTTGGTTTCACTTTCTGGGTTTTCATACAGCTGCTAAAGGTTTGCACTCTCTCTTGAACAAGGGGTCTGAGAGACTTAACAAAGCAAAAGCTTCTTTTTATTTTGGAAAGGGAAGAACTCTAACTTTAGATTTCTGTGAGAAAGTCACTCTAAAAGGAAGACAGTCAGATTTGGAAATTCTATTTCAGGAGGCAGATGAAAACAGCCACTGGTCTCATCAGAGATTCGATTCTCATTCTTATCATTTGAAGTTCATCTTTATTAACAGGCTGCAATAATGAACAAATTAGCTATCATGAACATTCAACCCAAAAATAATAATTGTCTGAACTGACTCCAGGACGATTTCTTGATAAACGCCTTTCTCACTCTCAAGTCATCCAAATGTGATACTCAACAACTTTTGTCATGAACAAAGTCTAAAGTGATGTCTGGCGACGTCTTAATCCGGGAGTAAGACAATATTCATGGTTTCGCTCAAATTATAACCTGAAGTCACGGACTGACCAGTGGTTCACAGCAAATCACCTCTTGTGTCATGAACTAATATATCCGCTGCTCCACACACACACACACACCACTGTCTGATTTATATATTAAACCTATAAAAAGAAGAAAACATTTTCCCAATAAATACTGGAAATTCAACTCCAGCCTCAATAAAAACAATAATTAACGCCACAATATTAAATTCTTGATTTCAGAAATTAAGATATCGGATAAGCTTACATCCCCGGTCAAAAAGTGGGAATACCTGAAATACAACATTTGCCAAAACCCTATCTCATGATAAAAGAATAAAAAAAGACCTGGGGAAAAATAAATAGATATTATAGAGTAGCTGAATATTTGCTGGCAGAAAATACGAACCCTCCACCCTGCTCCAGATGTAATTTAAACTCAGAGCTCGAGGAGCAGAAATCGGATATCAGACCTCGAGGAGAATTTCAGCAGATTTCCTGAACTTCTATAAAGCCTTTGACTTGGAAGAACATGAGTTTACTTGAAAATTTTGGTTTTGGCCCTCGATCTAAAAACCTGCTTTGTGGACTAATTCATGTCTTTCTCCTGAATGCCAGCATTTTAAGATCGATGTCGGAGTCCTGCAGGGTTTTCCCATTCCACCAAACCGGATCATATTAGTGACTGAAATGTGAGCCGTTTATCTTAGAAACTGTAATGACGTGAAAAAAACTAAGCGTATTGGGTACAGAAATCACAGAGTGAACAACACATTATTTCTAAAAGATGAAAATCAAACTAAACTGTCTACATTCAGGACTAAATTCAGACTTAAAAGAGTTGAAATCTTTGCTGTTCGTGACACACTTTTTAAAGAAATCTGCCACATTCCTGCTAAATCCAAACTCCAGTGTCTCAGTATTCATCTCACCAAAGACCAAACCAAAGCTAATCAATTAAAGCTGAGTGAATGTAAGACTGCGTTAAATTTATGGCTCCAAACTCTCAATCTGAGGTTGGATCTGCCTCACAAAAATTAAAGTTTATGGAGATGTATCTACCCAACCTCCCGTAACGCCATGGCAAATAAACTAATAAAATCCATCAAAGAAACCAATATAAACTCTATTCAGAGAACCAGGACCCATCCTACAAGGAAAAACAATAAGGTTAAAGAAATAAATGAAAGTTATTGATTTTGACTCTCTTTATGCCACCCTGAAGACAAACTGGTTCAAACCCTAAACATAGCGACTCCTTCTGTTATTACATCCAAAGTTACTGGTTTGACAAAACTGGTGACTTCATGTTCTTCACCTGATGCTGGTTTTGATTTTGTTGATAAACTTTCTACAGCATAGTCAGAGTTTCAAAAACTAATTTTGTTGTATTGGAAAATGTCATGTGGACATTATTTCTCACCACATTCTATAATCTGGAACGACAGATCGTCGTGTACATCAAGAGGAGCCACCGTTCCGGTGACCCCTGACCCCACAGCACTGCAGGCAGTCTCCAACAGACACCAGAGTCGTAGAGCGCTCCACCACGGGACGCTCCTGTTTGTGCAACGTATGGGCAAAAGAAGAAAAAAAGATTTGAATGATACAAGAGTCTCTCATGTCAAGTACAAAAAAAAAAAAAAAACTTCTTTTAAAGAGGACAGACTGGGAAAAGAAAGAAAAAGTATGAGGGAAATGATCAGTTAAAATGTTGGATGGAGAGAGGAAGAGGGAGGAGAAGACACACGCAAACCGTAAAGATGAACCAGAGTTAATCAAAAAGGGAAAAATGGAGAGAACAGAAAGAAAAAGAAGTGAGATGAAGAAAGGGAAAAGACTAAATGAGAGGAGGAGGAAAAAAGGAAGGGAGGTGTGAGAAAGGCTGGAAGACAGTCGATGAGATGTCCCATCGCCATCTGCTTTTCTTTTCATTCATATAAAACTAATTTTTGTTTAGACTGAGAGTGTGTGTAACGGGGAGAAGATCACATGGTCCCAACAAAGTGACAGATGTCCTGCAGGCCTGACGTCGTCTGGCGTCCTGCATTATTCAATGTTCCCACGTTTCAAGCAGCAGATGTGTCTGATGGGACGCCGGTCCGTCTGCCTCCGTCCGGCCAGACTGGAGAACATGAGGAGAACCGACGCAGGGGATCCAGAGAAACATCCAGAATGCTGAGGATGTGCAGGTCCCGAGGCAGCCCGGCTCTGAACAGGCCTGGTTCTGCACTGCAAACCACAGGCATGTGGAGGAGCTGCCATCAGGCACGGCCGAGTCCTCAAAGTCTTCACAGCTTCACCTTGAGCAGCATTTTTCTGAAACTGTTCCTCAATATTTACAGGCGGTTTCTGACAGGCCGGTTAACCTCAGCCTGTATTTAGTCCCCCGAGTCTCCGTCTGTTTTGATACCCCGTCATTCTGTTGATTTATTGCGGATTAAGCTAATTGGCTCACAGAGACTTCCAGTCTTGGCTTGTCGGGCATTTCTCTGTGGGGTTTGCATGTTCTCCTGGCGCCCCTCTGGCTTCAGGACAAACTCGAGCCCTGAAACCTGTCTGGTGTGATCACGAGTGTCTGTGTCTCCAGGTTGGACTGGTGGCCGGTCCAGGACGCACCAGCGCCTTGATAAAACGTTTCTCCAACGGTTTATTTAAAGTTCGTGCTCTTTTTAAATATGACTTGAAAGTAGAAAGACAATGAAGGCATTTTGTGCTTCTGCGTTATAAAATTTAAAACGTCGATGTTCAATGTCTCAGAAGTTGACTGTTAAATTAAAAACAAAACAAAGCTTCATTATAATTCCATCGTAGCTCTGATAAGTGGAGCTGGACTCCTCCTCCTCCTCCTCCTCCTCCTCCTCCTCCTCCTTCTCCTCCTCCTCCTCAGCCCTTCAACCCTTCTCTCACTCTGTTAATCCGGCCCTTCTCCTCTATTCTCCTCTTTAACTTCATTCTTGGGATTCATCTCTCTGAGGCAGAGAGAGAGCGAGAGACTGGCACCCACCTGGAATGACCCCACCTGAGAGGTCAGAGAGCAGGTCAGGGGTCAAGAGGAAGTGTGTGACCAGGCACATCAACTAAGACATGCAAAGAATTCACTCACACTAAACAGGGGATCCTTTCAAAGTAAAACTCTGGATTACATTGTGTGGTTTTTTTTAATTATATGAAAAAAAAGATTCCTTGCTTCACTGTTTTCTTTCAAGGAATAATTATTGCAGGTACTGTGGCCAGAAATATCGCCAGCCCAAGCGAGCACAGCCAGATATATCCAGCGCTCATGAAGTGAAAGGAAAACTGCCTCATCACGTCTCTCTGTCTGCAGGCAGCAGCGCTGGAGAACCGGGTGTGTGTTCTGGAAATAGAGCCTCAGACCCCCTGCTGGGCGCAACCCTGATTACTGCTAATTCACCTAACGCCAATAATCCCATTAAAAACAACACACACACACACACACACACAGTCCCTCGAGGCTCATCAACTGACCTCCTCAGCCTATTTCTGTCCACGTGTGTGTGTGTGTGTGTGTGTGTGTGTGTGTGTGTGTGTGTGTGTGTGTGTGTGAATATAATGTCGATGTGTCAGAGAAGGCTGTAAATAGACTTTCTGGTAATAAGAGGTTCAGGGGATTGATCAGGGCTATGGAAAAACTAACACACACACACACACACACACACACACACACACACACACACACACACACACACACACACACACACACAGTCTCGTATTTCTATCCTTGTGGGGACCTTCCATTGACTCCCATTCATGTCTAGCCCCTAACCCTGACCCTTACCCTAACCCTAACCCACACCACAATAAAGCCTAACCCTAAATAAATGTTTTTGCACTTTTACTTTTTTCAGTAACAACAACATGGTCAAGAAAACACTGTTTCTCCTACTTAGGACCGGAAAAAGGTCCCCACAAGGCACGTCGTTCCACGTTTTGCTATCCTTGTGGGGACATTTGGCCCCAACAAGGATAGAAATATGAGAACACACACACAAACACACACACACACACACACACACACACACACACACACACACACACACACACACACACACACACACAGGTACGCTGGGTCTCTGTGGGGTGAGAAATCTTTCACGGTGCGGCTGCAGAAAAAGCAGAAGCTCCGTCAACACAGCGCTTTGCGCTGAGCTGAGTCCCCTGCAACGGGAACAACACACACACATGCACAAAAACACACAGCGACACACACACACACATTCAGCTGGACGTCTGAGTCAGAGGCTACTAAAAGAGCAACACGCCATCCCGTCAGGCCGGAGCTTATCGTGACCTTCACCTCTTCCGTGTGTGTGTGTGTGTGTGTGTGTGTGTGTGTGTGTGTGTACACGTGTACTCAATGTCTATTCACACACACTCACAGTTTTATGGCTCACATTATAAACAGGGACCACAGAACACACACTCAACACAGAGCTGACAGGTGAGCGCTGAGCGGTGGAGAGTGGAGTGTGTGATTGAGTGTGTGTGTATCCCTCGGGGACCAGAGGTCCTTAATGTATTTTAAAAGTTTTCAGAGTGTGTGTTTAAGCCGGGACTGTGTTTACCGAGCGGCTGCAGATGGATGGACGGACACTGACACGTTAATGGCCTCCCATGCGTGCGTGCGTGCATGCCTGTGTGTGTGTGTGTGTGCATGCGTGTGTGTGTGTGCGTACCAGCTGCGGCGTGTCCTGCAGCAGCGGCAGCAGCGTGGCCTCCAGGATGGCGGTCTGGTCGGGGGTCAGGCCCTGCCACAGCGACAGCAGCAGCACCAGCAGGTGTGTGGCGCTGCGCAGGCGGACGAAGGCCTCCTCCAGCTGCGCCCGGTTCTCCTCCGCCGCCTCGGCCAGAGCCATCACCTGGAGGAGAGGAGCGGCCACATGAACGCCACGACGCCAAACTCTCGCTTTTCAAATTGACTCCTCGAGCGAAGAGATCTGGAAACGTTCCCCCTTCAGAGGAAAACTACGGGAATGCTACGCAGTGGAAATCCATTTCACAGCTGTTTACTACAGATCTGCTTCCTTCACCAGCGGAATAATAAACTAGAAGAACATAACTCAGTCCAGTTAAACTAAACAACACTTTGACTGTCGACCTCAGAGGATTTTCATCAACTCCAACAAAACTGAACCACTGGAGGAGAAACGATGACGGGATGAGACAGAAACGGCGTCAGTGGAGCTCATGTCCCTCCTGCGTTTACTGAAACACACCGCGCACAACAGAAAGCGAGTGAACGCATGAACGAGGAGCGGCGGGACTGTGTGAACTCTGACCTCCAGCCAGGGGTCAATCCCTCCGTCCCTCCATCACTGAAACCGCGGAGGGGTGGAGATAAGAGGCGTGAACAGGTGAAGACAGAGCATGACGGATGAAAATGAAGACAACAAGAAAGGACAGGCCGGACGGAGAGACGGAGGGAAACAGGTTACGTAGTGAGGGGATGAGAGAGAGAGAGAGAGAGAGAGAGAGAGAGAGAGCGAGAGAGGTGAAAGCAGATCTGGGGCTAATGGACGAGTGTGTATTCAGATAAATGAGTGATCTGCAGGCCTGAGTGCCAACGTGCGCCTGCAGTTTGTTTGACAAATGGATCCAGCGCTCGACATTTGATCCTGTGAAAACAGAGATGGAAGACGGAGAAGGTGTGTGAGAAAGTGTGTGTGTGTGTGTGTGTGTGTGTGTGTGTGTGTGTGTGTGTGCGTGCCCCAGGGCGAAGCAGCAATTGCCAAAGTAAGCTCGTTTTGATTTGCGTAACACTAAACTACAAACACACAGGTACGGGGGACGGGAGCCTCCTCTAGGAGTCGCCCGCAGTGTAAACACTCAGGTAAAACTCCGACCGGTTTCCCGGGTAACCCCCTGAACGTCCCCGGCTCTCATTCATCCCCCGGGTCAGCGGCGGGCGCCATGTCACTCACACATCGCCGGGAAGTCACACACACTCACATTTATGACCCTGCTTGAAAGAGAGAGTGACTGATTGAGAGCAAACCTCAAACCGGCTTCCAGTTTTCGGCGGGAGCTTCGCCGAGTGCGAAGCAGCAAGACGGCGTCTGTCCTTCCACCTGCATGTCGGACCGCTGCTGTTTGTGTTGGACGAGCAAAGAGAGGAACGGGCTGATTTTTGATCGTGATTGAGAAGTGGGACTTGTGGAGCCTTCAAACACACATTTCCTTCACTGCACTGCACTGCTTCCGCAGGTCGACTCTGCTGTTACTCTGCTCGCCACGTATCCAGAAACGACGACCACATCAGACACGTAATGAATGCAGAAGGCAAAACGCTCCGTCCATATGCATGTAGCGTCGGGGATATTTGAAATTTAAGGCCTTGATGCTGTCGATATTTCATTTCCAGATTTTAACGAAGAGTAACAGACCTGGGAAACCGTCCAAAGCTTTACAAGGAAAAGAAGGAAATACTTGAAATCAAAGTGATGAGAAACCTTCATCAATTAAGTTTACGATTCACACCTTGGCCCTGATACTGTCCAGAACCTTTGGTTTTCTTATGGTCTCTGTCAGATCAGAGGTTGGTCTTTGCACTGCGGTCTTCCACTTTGTACCCAAAGACACACAAAAGACAAGCAGTCAAAAAGAAATTGAAGAGCAGGAAGTCATTACACTCGGTGTTAATTCCATAGTTCTACAGATCGAATTCAGCGACGGATACCACGGTTCAGTTGAGAGACAAAAAATCAACAATAACCCTGAACTACAGTGTTGACTGGTGAAATTAAAGACGCTGTTATTCTCGTCAAAAACAGGGCTCCAGTCAAGAGTGGCATGTGGTCGGTCACCAACACCCCGGAGGCGAGCGCCGCTCCATAACGGACGGCACCACGAGAAATAAAGTGTTGGTTTCCAGGTGCAGCTCAGCTGTGTTTACTTCTTTACTGCAGGAAATGCAAAACACTGCATCGATCAGCCATCGATTTATCGTTTTTCAGCTGTAGGTCGATATTCATGGCAGAGAGAATCAAGTGTGTCTTTCATTGGCATCACGAAGCCACTCGGCCCAAAAGTCTTAATGCTCTCAGTCAAACTGTGCCTGAACACTTGTTAGTGTCTTACATGACAGTGAATGAAAATAACTGACTATATTTGTAATTTAAAGTTTATTTAAGTATAATTCCAGCAAGCTGGGTGGTTGATATGCTTGTTCTTTCCAATTACAGGACAAACAGATGAGATTCTTTAAAACAGAGTGTCAAAATGATTTTAGTTCAGGGGCTGGACCAGTGAAATGGCACCATAAAACCTTTAAATTCAAACTTCTAAGTTGTTCTCTATTGTGGTGAAGTGTCCTGATGTCCTGATGAAAATCGTGATATTCTCACAAAAATGAACAATTACTGACAGTCTCAAAAAAAAGCCAATTTTAATGCTTTAACCGCTGCTTTAAAATGTCCTCGTACATGATTCTCTGGTTCCCACACGCAGGACTTTCTCCACACAACACACTTCATCCCTCTAAACCCACACACACGACCCCAGAAACCCAAACACCCCCCTCAGTGTCTCTGAAAGTGTGTGAATCTGTGTGCATATTGACAAAAAGCTCCCGGTCCAGTGAAGGGATCCATTGTTGGCAGCCGCACGGCTTACATACGTGCACACACGCAAGCGCACACACACACTGATTGATGCCAGCTGAGAGGACACAAAGGCACCTTCAGCTTAGCACAGAGATACACACAAGCTTCACATATGAGAACACACACATCATGTGGCACGTGTGCTGGCAGGCGCAAACTGTCTCACACACACAATGACAAACACACACGTGACAACATGATGCTTCATACAGAGCAATGCATACACTTTAAGAGAAGGACCTCGCTTCCTCACACACACACACACACACACACACACACACACACTCCCGCAGTGGTTTGAAGTGGTGCGCCAGTGAATGAACTGCTGCTGACCTTAAACAACCTGCAGTCGGAGCAGCAGGTCAGGAGCTCCTGGCGGGTCTGCAGTGGGATCTGGACTCCATTCAGGACACATAAGAGGGACATTCTGCTGCATCTCAGCCTCTAAAACCTGCTCTACATCCCAACGACAAGGCGCCGCTTTGTGGAGCCGTCCTTTTCTGGACCGGCACGACCTTCAAGCATCACCTTCAAAAAGAAATGTGGCGTGAACGGCGGTTCAGAGAGAAGCTTTAAAGTCAGAGGAATCATTATCCAGACGACTCCAAAAACAAAACAAAAAAAAAACTTTACTCTTAGTTTATTTACACTATTTCTTCAATCCATCCACAGTTTTACTGGATTATGTTACTTGTGGTTCAGGAGGATGTAAAAACTTTCAGTATTTCATGATTTTTTTTTTAAACTGAATCTTTGGAAAGTTCCGATCGATAAAGAACCAAATGATCCAAAACGTCAAGGCACACTGTTTGTCTCTGAAGTTCAAACTGAGCCCAGCCTGAACAAAACGCAGTGTGTCGCGTGTGTTTGTGTGCAAATCCACAGATTAGAAGTTTCTTGTTCAGTTAGCCACAACAAACAGCGTGGAAGTGCTCCAGAACACACACACACACACACACACACACACACACACACACACACACACACACACACACACACACACACACACACACACACACACACACACTTTCTCTGATGGTGACACATCGGGGGGGTCACAGGGGGAACGGGGACCCCCCACAGGGCATGTATGAACGACTGTACAAACAAGCTGTCATCTGTAAATGAGGAAAATGAAAAAAGAAAGACATGAATGTCAGAAGGACAGAAGGAAAACGCTAACATCCTTACATAAAAGAGCAAAGCATGATGGGAGAAAGTAAAGAACATGGAGCCAAACGAGAAAAAGGAAAACTGAAAAAGGTTCAAGATGGGGTCAAATGAATGTGTTAGATACTGTGTGTGTGTGTGTGTGTGTGTGTGTGTGTGTGTGTGTGTGTGTGTGTGTGTGTGTGTGTGTGTGTGTGTGTGTGTGTGTTCAGGAACAGGGTTTCCGTGTCCTAATTAAAGCACCAATTAGAACGACGGCTGGAAACACACACTCCATTTCCTCCTCATGCGAGATGACTAATAGATACACACACACACAAATGGATACAGTTACATACACAGGCTCAGAACACACAGTCTGGATGTCTTAAACACACACACACACACACACACACACACACACGTTTCTATTAACATCTGTTCAACACAGTAATAACAAACGTGTTTTCATTAACGCAGAGCCACATTTCCTCGGTAATGAATGAACGCAGCGCAACACAGTCACTGTTCAGCGAGGAGAAACGCGCTGCAGCAAGGCCTGACATCTACTGCCAAACACCTGCACACACACGCACGCGCACGCACGGACTGTTTGAGAAGTGCGGTCAGGATCTCCTAGATCGAGACTCTATTCAGTGACAGTGATGTTCAAACCCTCAGGCCTGTCCGACTGAAGCAGTGGAAGCAAAGTGTGAAGATAAGACTGTTCCAGACGCTGCTGCTGCACGGAGAAACGCTCAACGGCAAACGTGTCCATGAAGATGCTCCTATAAGGAAGATGCACTTTGAGCCTCAGCAGCCTGTTTGGTGACCATATAGTTGATCTATTGACTGCGCCACATGGTGGAATCCACAGTTTCTTTTATTTATTTTGATATTGTTTATTTAGTGAAAGCACTTTCAGAATACAGCCTTTCATCAAGCAGCAAAAAAAGCAGAGATTTGGCACTCAGTCCATTTTGTCACCTCTCTTCTTTTAGAAAACTCCATTTCTGGGAAAGGTTTAAGCACAACTTGGTATGACTGTTGCTCCATCCACAGTAGCCTGGATTTTCTTTGAGTGCTCCAGCGTTCAAACGCCTGCTCACGAGATGAAGTAGAGTTACATTAGGAGTGAACACTATTCTGCACGGTGGTTTGTGTTTTGGAGTATTTCACCCTCTGGGTCAGCTGGAATCAAGAGTCGTCCCTTAAAACTGGAACAGAAAATAGCTGTATGGCTGGATGGATGTGGGTAGATGTTAACAACATGAGATCCATTCATAATATCGCCTTTAACTGAGACTCAGTCAGGTTTCAGATTCACTTTATCAAGAACAATAAAGACGAAGGAAGCGAAGGTGACAAAAAAAAATTAATTAGCATTGAAGGTTAAAAGAGGCAATCGAAGCAGAAACTCGAGCCAGGAATTCAGCTTCAGACTGTCCTCAGCATATCCTGGGAGGAAAGACGCAGAAGTCAACATCTGGGCGACTGAATGAGAAATCCAGAGAGACACAAACAAGCGGCGGACGGCGGAGACAGAACGATCTGGAGGAGATGGAGTGATCAGCATCTATTCTCCCAGAGGCTGATGGGCGGATAGGAAGACAGGCAGACAGTAACCGCTATTGTCGGAGGTCAAAACAAGCACACACACACACAATGGCGATAACGCCGTCTGTCTACACTTCCACTGATAAGCGAGGAGGAGAGAGTCGAGAGGCTGATAAGAGCGAGGGAGTCCTGAAAAAAATAAAGAAAGGAGAGGATAAGCTGCTCAGGGAGAGACAGAAGATGAAAACGGGAACTTTCTCTGAGTTCCACTCTTCATTTCAGCCCAGTCTGCTAATCTAACGTACGGAGAATGGAGAGGAGTGAACAACGTGTGGACTGCTCGCTGAGAAACACCAAATAACTGAAGGATTGATATAAAAAAGACTGAAAAAACCACGGCTCTGCCTCAGTCTGAAACAACACTGATCACCTGGAAAAAGACTGAAATGAGAAAAGGCAAATCAATAGATTTCAGGAATAGTTTTGCATTATCGTAACAAGCTGAAATGATGTGAAATCGATTCATATTCTGAAAAATTATCAGTTCACTGAGACGGACGAGCCACAAACCCTGCGACTGAGAGTCGGCCTTTCGGGCTCCATGTGTTCCTGAGTGATTCTGGAGAAATAAAGTTAAGTTCAAGTCAATATTATTCCTTCCAGGACTTCCTTTGATAGTTTAGAAAACTCATTAGGGCTGGTTTTGTGTGGGGTGGGGGGCAGCGGTCGCCTCGAGGCTAGAGAAGCGAGCTTGTGTTTGGAGGCTGGCTCAAACTGCTGACAAGTTACCACTGTGGGTCCCTGAGCGCGACCCTTGACCCCCGACTGCGCCCCGGTGGCACACTGCTCCCAGTGTGTGGAGTCGGCTCTGTGTGGGACGGCCTGAATGAGGAGGAATCATTTCCTCTCTTCATTCCTTTAACCTCAAGACAGTAACTGCTGCAGGCTCGACCTGCTCAGAGCTGCGCAGCTTAAAGGAATGAAAAATATCTCTTCAGTATTTATTGATAACAACTGTTGAATTCCATGATGTTCCCCCCAAAAATCCTGAGGTCTCGTCGAGGTGATCTGGTCGAGGTTTGGCGAGTGTCAAAAGCTTCGAGTGTAAAAAAATCCAAGCAGTGAAAAAGGCGTGTGTTCAAAATCAACTTCTTTGACCTCTTCTGCAATCAAGGCTGTCAGTGATGCTTTAACAGGCCGTCGTTCAGCAGCGCGACCGCTGCTCAAACACCGCCGGTGATTTATGAGGCTGTCCCGCTCCGTCAAAGAGTCTGCTCAGCCGCTGTGTTTCTTGGGACAGAGCGAGAGAGAGAGAGAGCGAGAGGGCGAGAGAGCTAGAGCTAAAGAGAGAGAGGGAGGCAGTCTGCTTTTCTTTGACGCGTGTTCACACGGTCAGGAACAAAGAGCTTTATTCTGCACTGATAGGTTGAGTGTGAGAGAACTCTCCTCACTCAATCCAACTCCATCACTCTCCTCTCCCCTCCATCACTCCCCCCCCAAATCCATGATGAACATGTCACCCTGCGAGTCTGAAGTACGGGCCGATACCAGCAAAAACACACCACCGTCTGGACGAAACCCGATATGCAGCAAAAACAAGCAAAAACAGGCACATTTCCATTTCCAATAAGCTCGATCCTGAAAGTCAGAGTTTATTCAGGAGCCGGCAGAAGGTTAAGGCACCTTACAATGACGACTCGGCGGGTTTTCACACCGGACAGCGCAGGTTTCCTACACTGGAGGTCGAAGTCAGTCGTAGAAATCTTGCACAGAAAAGGCAGATGGAATAAAACACCACCAGATCACACGGTGATCATTCCAGGTAGTTTGTTTCGGCAGTACAGGGTTTACTGATCACTGGCAGCTTTTTTTTTTCTCGGATTGACTCAGTTAAGAGATGGAGCTCACGGCCACGTCGAGAGGAAGCTGCAGCATATCGGACTTTCTTTTTGGAGCACTCCAACGTTTTGCCTGCATGTGGGTGAAAGCAAACGTGTTCAAACTGCAACTTCTTCCAATCTTTGGCTCTCTTACTGCAGTCACTCACCTGTTCTCTCATGTATGTAGATCAGCGTAGGACTGGAACTCAGTGACTCCAGATTCACACTTTTCCTGAACCCTTTAGTTTCTGGATTTGAGCCCTTCTTGGACAGTACTGTAGTTGAAAGCAGACTGGTGTAACACTGGAGCCGTATGCGTGAACAAGCAGGACGCCTGCCGACACTCACAAGGTCAACGTGGAAGTATGTATAAAGCCCTGAACTTCCACACCCCGTTCTCTCAGTCTTCAGCGCTGAGAGCAGCTCCGGTGAGCTGGGTGGTCCTGAGGCCCCACCAAGAGCAGGGGACCAAATTACAGAGCCCGACCCACCGCAGTGACACCCAACCAGGGATTAACACCCGGGCCGGGTCCCGGGCCGCCGCCGCCGGCCCCGAGCAGTGGGAGCTGACCTGCACAGGTTCCACACTGACCTCCAGCACACAATCACACACACACACACTCGCAGGGCAGGTTCAGGCCCACCCAGCGCTGAAATAATGAGGTCTGCTGGGTCCAGCTGGACGGGTGAGTGGAGGCAGAACAGCAGAGCTCAGCTGTGATCAGAACGTTTAACCAGAAATATCCAGATTATCGACGCACAAACCGAAGGCCTCGTTTACGAGACGACTTTTTTAGTGAAGACGCATCGTTTTTCTGTTTTCGATTCAGAAAAGTTTCTCGTTTACACGTTACTGGCTGCGTTTACATGAGAGTTTTAATTCCCTTTAATTCAGAATAAAAAATAAATAATTAAATAAAAAATCAAAATGTTCTTGTAAACTAATTCCAAATGAAAATGACTATTGTGAATTAAACTTTACTTTTAATATGAGCATTAGAAGAAATAGATGTAAAGAAAAGAGTTGGAAGGATGGAAAAATTTGGAACTTTTTCAGAATTTAAATAAAAAAAATGTTTTCCATGTAAACCTTGATTTGGAGATTACTTTAATTCTGACTTATTTCACTGAATAACAAACTCCAAATAACAAAACATCATGCAAATGTGACCGATGTCCCAGACAGCTGCTGCGATATATTGCCGTCCTCATTTGTAACGTAATTTTTCCAAAATGTTGTCTCCTGAGTTGAATCCAATAAAAACGCGCGCTCGATTCATGTGGTGGAAGTGTTTAAGATCTCCTTCCAGAAATTATGAATTCGCAGGTAACCTCTAAAGCCCCATTTACACTTCAATACCTGAAGTGAAACCTCAGCGTTTATGCGTTCAAGTTTCACATTTACGCGAAAACAGCAGAAACATTGAAAAGCGTGTCGTCAGTACACCAGACCAGGAGGTGTTTCTGCAATGAAACCACACACACACACACACACGCCTCAGAGATCATTAACCTACAAACAAACATTTGTACGGCCAGACGACCGGGTCGGATTGATATTCTTACTGTAGCAGCAGCATTTCAGAAAGTTGTATTTTCCACCATGTTCACGGAAACGTAGCGTTTTGGAAAAGTTGTGTTTTCAGGGTCTCTGAGCACCATTATTGTGCCGAGTGGTTTTAATAATAATCTAATTCTCTGACTACTGCATTAAAGTTGAGCTTGTTTCCTCAGAACCCCTGAGTGATCTGACGGATAAAAAACGACCGCAGATGATTTGTATATGTTTGCAACACGGACAATCGACTTTCAGATGAACTACGACCGGCTGACCATTCTGTAAAGTCTGTCCTCTGATGTTACTGCTCAGCGCAACCTGTGAATTCCTCACAGCCAAAACCGTGAAATTCCATATCAACTTCACCCAAGTTCTCATGTCTGTCTCAGACTAATGAAAAGCATGTGTACGATGCGAAAATATGATCCCTTCACACAGTTATGCTCCAGTTTGGCACAAAATATGAAAATGATGCAACAAAGGTGTTAAAAAAACACCAGAAACTTGAAGGAAAGAGGATTTTTTTTCTCAACATCCTTAGAAAAAACATCCTTCCTTTAAGTTTCTCGGAGGATTTATCAAATTTCACAGCCTTTTCTGTCTGGAATCCACGGCTAACCGAATACATCAGCGTCTGAAAGTCATTTATTTGATGGGTTCAGCTGCATCACGCTTCTGGTTCAAACTGGTCCCGGACCGTCCGCTGGAAATCACACCCTGATGCTGGAGTCAAGTGAAGGCAGTGAGTGAAACTCGCAGTCCAGGGAGTAAATAATCCAGAAAAAAGTTGGATCGATGCAATAAATCATTGGGGGGGGGGCAAATTTAATTCTACACACTTATTTAATGACAAACATTTCAAACAAGAACAGCTGGAAACATCTGGATGTGACCTCAAACCGTCTGAGGTCAGACCAGGTGAAGGGAAACTGGAAGGGCGAAAGAGGAATCACACACACACACACAGACACACACACACACACACATGTACACGTGCACACTAGCAAACTCACACACCTCATAAAGAGGGCAGATACAGCTGGTTGGGAGTGTGGTCCGGGTCAAAGTTCAAACAGATCACACTGACACACTCAAACCCCCAGGCATAGCGCTTAAATCAATTCACAATGACATGCTGGCGCGCACACACACGTGCACGCTTACACACAGACACACACACACCAAAGAAAGTGCATACCTGTACGACACACACTATTAGCATTAGTGTATTAATAGCATGTGATGTGACTTCACCCAAGGGCCTGTTTTGCCTGAACAGCTGCACATGCAGCGTGCGTACGTGTGTGCACGAGTGTGTGTGTGTGTGTGTGTGTGTGTGTTAAACTATCCTCAAAAGCCAAAATATATATATGAGCTGCAGTGGCCCGTCGCAGGGTTCAGCGGTGCAGGGAAACCGGCGGACACGCCTGCTTCACTCGCATTTCCTCACACCCGGGCCGACGAGAAGCAGCCCGACGTCGTCAAGCAGCAGAACACACCGATGATAACAGAATTACAGCGCTGATCTGTTTTTACACACCTGCTCCCAAACGGTGCGGACTGTCTTCATTCAGGCCACGGCGATGAAACCCCACCTGATGTCATTGATCAATTAGAAAGCTACACCTGTCAATCAAACGGGCCACTTCTCATGTTCATCTTAAAAAAGAAAACATTTTATTAAACCCAGAGGGAGATTCCTTATGAAAATCTTTGACTGCACTAGGAATTTTTGACATCTCTCCTCCTGTTTTTCATTAAACTTCTGTGGTAAAGAAGTCAATTTATCATATATATTAATGTGAAAAAAAATTTCTTCTGATACAAATTCTTGTTCCGGTCAGATCTAATGAACGTCTCTTCAAACGGACATAAACTGCTGCAGCATCGGATCAGGATGAAATTACAAATCAGACATGAAGAAGCGAACTCGCAGGTCAGATTTACTCCTGCAGGCAGTGACGGAGCGCAGAAACACTCGGGACCCAGATAACTGCCGTTCGCCGTCTGATCACCAAAATATCCCCGGGTTATTTTCAGAAGTTTCTCCTCATACGTGCTGCATGTTGCCAGTGTGTATGCGGTCTGCGGTGTGGTGTGACGGCAGTCGTGTGTGAGCAGGTGCGTGTGTGTGTGTGTGTGTGTGCATAGGGGACGGTGTTTAGTCTGAAGCCATATTTAGTCTCTGGTCCTACGAGGAGGCCTATAATCACACGGGACCTTTCTCTCTACTCATTACACGCACACACGTACACACACACTGCACGGCCTGTCATTAGCAGTTCACACTAACCTCCCAGGCTGCGCCACGTGCACACGCACCACGTGCACAGCCACACGCATTCATGCCGACGCAAATTTGTAAAGATGATCATGTATAAGAACACTGCGCAGGCACGCACGCACACACACACACACACCCCCGCCGGTCGGCCCTGCAGAAACAGATGTGTGTCCAGCTGTTCGTCCAGCAGGCCGTTTTTCCTGCAGGATCAGATTCAACCTGGCAGATCTGCTCCCGATGTTTCTTCAATTTGAGTTTCGATTCGACATGACAAACAATAAGGCCGAGCGGCTCGGAGACGTTTCCCCGATCGGGCCTGAAGGCCGGCTGACAGATTCACGGCCCGTCAGAGTCACTTCACATTTCAGCTACGCCGAGATACTGAAGGAACAGTCCTGGAAACCGAAACCGCACCGAGCACCAAGACATTCACTGTATTTCTACAGTTTCCAAAGCTTCGCTTTGTGGTCAAGACGCTCCTGACAGTTTTTTGGCTCACGGGATGAAAGTTTTCACAACCTGTTCAAATGCTTTGTGGAGCTGGACTTAAAAAAAAAAGTCTCCACTTTAACTGGAGCCGTCAGATCAATGGAAGGGGTTGAATATTTATCAGTCAGAAATCATCAAATAGTCTCTGTTCTTCTGGTCTTGTTACAGTCCACTCTTCATACTTGGATCACTTTTAATGTAAATGACATGTTTTCCTCACAGTTTCTTTGGGCTAACCAAGTTAATTTATCAGTTGATTCTAATGAAATAAGAACATTCAAAATTCAATAAATAAATTCAGAGCACATTCAGCTGCTCTATTCAAACCTTTGAGATGAGATTCGCCAGCATCAGACAGAACTTTACGGATCAGTTCAGGTGTGTTTGGAGCAAAAGCTGCTTTGCTCAAAGGCAGATTAAATCAGTCTCATGACGGAGGTTGAGCAGCTCTCAGAGCTTGAACCACAGCCCGATGCTCCTCTCCCCGTCTGAGCGCTTCCTCACATGACAGTGATGCATTAACCGAGAAAACTGCCTCTTTTGAGAAGAGTGTCAGTTACAGGGCGAAAAATTATGTAGAATTAAATGTAATTTTCTGAAAAATGGTTGGAATACCAGAGGAGAACGTGCCAAACGTGCACGCCGCCCTGCTTCACCATGTCGCGCCATTCATTTTCAATTCTGACACTGCGTGACGGGAAGAAATGCACCCTGAGAGGACAGAGAGAGGAGCCGAGGTTTCTCACACCGCAGGCTTCGCGGTGTGTCTAGAGGTGCTGTCTGCTCTTACAGGTGTGTGTCGACACACACACCGCAATCAGATTCAGGACTTTGGTTGATTAAGTTAAGAAGTTCAGGTCCAAGAAAGAGAAACAGAAGCAGAGATAATGTAATGTCCTTTCTGTGTGTGTGTGTGTGTGTGTGTGTGTGTGTGTGTGTGTGTGTGTGTGTGTGTACAAGTAAATCTTCCATTGTCTCTTCGTGGTCAGACACAAGAACAGGCCGGTCCAATCTTGGTAGACAAAACAGAAAATTCTGACTACAAATTAGAGCCGCGCACACACACACACACACACACACACACACACACAGTTTCTTCATCTTAGTAAAAAAAAAAAAAAGAAAGAAAGAAAAACATTCACACAGACGCACATATTCACTTATAAAACACACACACACACACACAAAAACACAACCTGCTCGCACACCGTCTACCTCCGCCTAACCTTGAGCCACACACTTGATGCAGTCCAGACCAGCACACACACACACACACACACACACACACACACACACACGCGGCCAGGTTCGAGGTGAAGGTTTTGGTTGTGGTCCCGGTGAAAACGACACTAATTTGGAGCTAAGGAGCTTTGGCGAGCTCAGGTTGAACTCCCTGCCGGGCGGACGGCGAGCGCTGGGCGAGCAGCGAGGCTAATCCCCGCCTGATGCTATCAGCGATAGCCTGATCCGCCCTGATCTCATCAAACACACCGGGAGCTGTGATCTGACCTTCACACACACGAGCACATAACATACCTGGATAACCATGAGCACACACACACACACACACACACACACACACACACACACACACACACACACACACACACACACACTGCAAAAAATCCAAAATCCACACTGAATCAGTTACCCCCACAAACACACCCTTGGCAAGGATGAGTGTGTACCTGCGTGTGTGTGTGTTACCCCCACCATGTCTGTTTGCTTTTCTCTCAATGGTCTCCTTTGAAGGAGGATGGAGTGAGAGAGAGAGAGAGAGAGAGAGAGAGAGAGAGAGAGAGAGAGAGAGAGAGAGAGGAGGGAGAGAGAGAGAGAGAGAGAGAGAGAGAGAGAGAAACTCTGGGAATTCACTGCAAGAAGATAAATATCCTCGGCTTGGCGTCGTGCGGCTGCCTCGCTTGCTTTCACACACACACACACACACACACACCACACACACACACACACACACACACACACACACAGATTACAGAGTAAATATGTGTAATCTTATAAATCAACGATTGTTTGTGAGGCGGAAGAAACAAAGTGGCGCACACACAACACGCAGAGACAGACCTGTTGACTCTGGAGAAAGTGAAGGTGGTGAAGGTGATCGGTCACAGCGTCACACACACTTCTGGGGTTTTAACCTGCATAACGCTTTCAGTGTGGAAACACTTATGATTTATTGCCGTATGTCTGTCCCTCAAATGTCCAGACAAACATTTGAAGAGCTTCAAATCTAATTTTTTTACTCATTTCACCAGCTCATTTTAAAGAGAACATCAACTTAGAGAGAAGTAATGTATATTCTTTTAAAATAACTGATTGAATTGTGTGTCCTCTGTAATCCTCAATAAATCCTCCTTGTGCGGCGTCAACACCTTGACTCGTCATCTTCGGCTCCGATTCACCAAAAATTCCACAAACAATAAGAATGCATTTCATCTGACAGTGACTTTCAGGTCACCCTAGGTGACAGAGAGGTTAAGAAATATTATCGACCTCGTTTGACGGGTATTTACTGTGATCCGCTTTGGAACTTAAGCATCTTTTGTGATGATTTTTTACTTTAATATATACAATTTTGCATTGACACATTAATATTCGTTAGCTTTTAACCCAGTTTCAGACTCTGCTCCTGTGTTAGTGTTGCCATTTCATTGTTTTTATTGTATTTTTATTTGTTTTTAGATTTTCGTGTCTATGTTCTCAAACTTTGGAGCGATACTGTACATTGCATTGATGTAAAGAACTAACTCGGTCCAACAAAAGTCCATGAACACCAAAAATAAGCACGTTAAAGAGTTTGATTCCATTGAAAGTTAAAAAGCTGACCTCCAGTGAAGAACCGTCCTCAGATCTTTCTCGTCCCCTCACAGTCACACACTTCAGCAGAGATATAAACACACGCACAAACGTGTTCCAGCTTGTGCCCAAAAAGCCCATTAGCTGCAGCTCCCAGCGCATTTCTGTATACATTGTTCCACTATATTACGGCTGCCTCGGCTGCCAACGGCTCCCTTTGTGTGTATGGTTTCCATACGCGCTCGCCACATGACGGGCGCCGCACACACTCATATTCGCTGCTAATTAAATAATGGAGTGACGCGCGGCGGCATTCCCCTACAGAACAGGAATTTATTCATCAGAAATCAAACACACGTGGCAGATTTCCCGTCATGCGGCCGCAGTGTTTTCTGACATGTCCCATGGTATTCATTCTAATTTTGCCCCCCCCGACAGAAACTTTCTGGATTTGGATGAAGTCATTAGAACGAGCTGACAAAGGATCAAAGATTAAACACAACACAATCAGTCTGAAAACATCAACACACATTATTTCGCATTAGTGGTTTGGGATTGGACAGATGTACGGTGTGTGCATTTTTGGATGAATTTCAATGCCTCGTGGATTTTTCCTTTGGAAAAGGCTTCAGAGAATGGTTTTTACTTTTAGCTGTTTTATAATGTGAACTGGGTGTTTATCACCCTTTAATGAATGCTACCTGAAAGTTGCTTTTAATTTTTATTCTGTTAATTTTTTCCCACAATTATTTTGTTTATTTCACAATAAAAATGGGTCCACACTCCAATATTATGGCAGTTACTTTCCCCAAATCGATCCCAAGGTTGGAAGTGCCGTTTCTGTGTGGCGTTTATTTCTTTATCGGTCTGTTACTTGAGTTATGGACCACTTTCCTTCCCAAATTCCAAGAGACTTCAATCACATTTGGTCCATAAGTTTCTCTAAATAACTCTGCACGTTATCGCGTCTCTCTGCTCAAACAGCATTTCAAATGAAATTTTGTGTTTGTATTTCAGAAAACCTTCACATTTATACATTGGCATTTTGAAACCGATCTCTGTTTACACAGCAACGGCGGAAACGCTGAACCGACGCAGTGAGCATGCTGTAATTTTCATTTTCAGTTGAATTTCCCACGTCTACAGTTAACGCAGAGACGAAGTCAGGGCGTTTTTCCAAAAGTTTCACAATGGCAGCGGTTTTCTAAAAGATACATTTCCAGAGGTTCCGAGCACCATAATGTAAACGGACCCTCAGAATGGAGCCGGGATCGTGGTGTAAACTGGCTTCAGTCCAGTGATGGGGGGGAAACCTTTAGCTAACCTTTACAACACTCAGCTGGAAGTCACTGCAACCAGCACCTGGCCCTTTTCTAACCTGGACATCGTTTCTGTTGCAGCCTTGACTTGAACCCTAAAGGTCAAGACTTCAGCCAGTGTCCCAGCTGGTTCTTTGAGCTCTTCAGCGTTTTGTTATTGATCAAACATTTCCCCGCACTCAGCAGTGGGATGAGTGTTCTGCATTAACTCTTCCTCTTTGAGGATGGGTTGGTTTCAAGGTTGAGGGAGCGTTCTCCGGGCTGAAGGTGGGAGTGATTAGACGGGTGGAGAGCCTTCAAGCTTCCACTTTCTCCAGCAGAGTCTCTTAAAGGTGCGGCGGTCCAAACCACGAAAAGCTCGTTTGGCTAGCCTCACGCTGATCTCACGACTTCCCCCACACCGACATCCACAGCCGCACTGAAGCTACATTAATGATTTCATTTGATTTGCACGAAAAAGCCGGTTCCACTACATTAGCAGTCCCCGCTGCAGAGCAAGGAATGCATGTGGAAATTTTCGATCACCGCTCCGCTTTGGCCTTTCGACTCGCAGCATCGTGAAAACCGTGCCAGGTTATGGTTTGTGGTCGACGGCATCAAACGCCACATGCTGTCGCGTGAGCTGCGAACTTGATTTCTTTACTCTTCGGCTAAACAAAAGCTTCCCACGGACTGCAACAGAATGCAAACAGCACAAGTGCTGCGGTCTGTCACGGTCCGGGGCCGTGCCAGAGAAAGGCCTTGGAGTCCAGACGCCGTGATGAGCAGCGGGTCTCAAACCGGGCGACGGTGCAGCGGACTGCCCGGGCCACTGTCCATTAACTCACAGGGTGTGAAATGGGATCTGGGCCGCTGGTGCTGAGCTATCCGATTGTTTAATTAAAGCAGGAGGGAAAAGAGCAGGCCTCAGTCGATAATCTCAGCATCTCTAATCCCCTCCCAGCGTGACAGCTTTCCAACATGGATGATTTATTAAATCTCTGCTTGGGGCTGAGCGGCAGGGCGCAGCGAGAGGTGAAGTGGTAAGCATGGTGGGAAACTCACCGCTCTCGACATTAGTGGGAACATTTTTAGGGTGAAACATCAGCAAAAATCCCACCTTTCTGTTGCTTCTGTATCGATCTCTGACCGTATTTTTTCCTCTGTGGCCATAAGAAACATAATCAGATTAAACTGACGTGATTAAAATGGCTCCATCAGATACTTCTGTCTGATTTGAGCGGCTCTGTGTGATCAGATCGGATGGGATCAGGTCTGTAACCCTGTTGGTGTGTTCGTACAGACGACGCACAGGGTTACTTTCCACAGTCGGAGCTTTGTGTCTCCATCGTAAAATCAGCCCTCGGTGCTGTACGTAGCTTTTAAAGAGTCTGAATTTCACCAGTCCGTCCTTAATACTGATGGGCTTTCAGGTAAAACTGGGTAGAATTAGCCAACGTCACCGAGCAAAGCATCATGGGATTGTTCCATTGAATCGGATAAAATTCTTCAGTCTTCATGTCGGCAGGATAATCTGATCTCTCAAAGTGTTGAACACAGGTTTGTTTTCTTCATATTTTCCTCTGTATTTTGAAGATGCTTTATGTACTGTGAATTTCTGTTGTCAGTTTTCACGCGGGTTTTCCTTTCTTGCACTGTAAACTGTCGGCGAGTCGCCGTGCGGTTTGATGGAGAGATCAGATCGCCGTGTCCTGCTGGAGACAGACAGCAGACAGATAAAAGCAGATGGACGGGCGGTGGCGGTGGCGGGGGGAAAAAAGCACAATAAAAGTCAGATTTGTTCTTTGATTCTTTCAGCTGTGGGATCAGAGGACAGGAAAGAGAGAAAAGAGGGAGGAGGAGATCTGCCATCTGCTCCATTTCTCTTTATGTCTTCTATCTCTGCCGTCTACATTTCATTTCTGTCTTTCTTTGTAATTCATCTTATTTTATGAATTACTTTAATCAAACATTAAATACTCCATTCCCAAATTCTTCACCTCCACCTTTTCCTATGTTTTGCTCATGTATATCTCACTCTGCATGGCAGCTCTATAAGCACAGGTATGGAAATGAACAAAGGCAAATGATCGCTGAAACCACCTCCTGCTGCAGGAGTATCAGTGCATTTTAGTGCATTTTCATTCTGCTTCTCCTTCTGCTCACTCCTGTTTCTTGTGTTTGTAAACCCGTCTGCTTCCCTTCCCATCTCTCCATACGTCAAACCCGTCAACCCCTTTCAACTCCCACGGCCCGCCTCCTCGGCCCCCTGCTTCCCTCTGCGTCTTCACGTCTTGGTAAATATACAGATCTGGCTCTTTGTGTTCCGCGGGTCTTTCTTGTCTCGGTCTTTTCATCTCTCTATCTCCTCTATCTGTCCCTGAATTTCACCCTCTGATCCCCTCCCCGACAGCCTCCTTCCCCTCCCACTCATGACCACATCCATATGTTAATAATAAACTCTCCTCCGGCTCCACCACATCTATGAGAAAATCCTCTGGCAGGTCATCTCTGCCGGTCTGATAAAGAACAGCGCAGATGCTTCATCCTCAATTTTCACTTCCTCCCCGTGTGTGTGTGTGTGTGTGTGTGTGTGTGTGTGTTATTTTCTTAAAGGTGACGTTCATAGCACGTCATATATCGAGTCCAAAATGTGTCCTGAACCTCGTAGAAGGAATATGTATTGTGTGTTATCCCATCCGCAACCGCTGCGACATTTAATGAGCCCAAACCTGATTAAAATCTGGGGAAGACGAATAAAATGAAACGTGAGCCGACGGAGCCTGAGGGAACTGGGAGAAACCAGAGTCAGGCTTGGCCCGAACCCATCTGGTGGTCAGACCACGGCAGATTGGGACTGGGCCGGGAAGCAGAACCTCATCACAAACATTTATCTGATCCCGCTGATCTTACAGGGCTTTGTAGAGCTAAATCTGAAAGATTTTAACTTTAAACACACTTTTAATGACCTAATTCCACCTGGAATTACATATAAGACCTACATAAATTCACAATAATTGACTAAAGCTGATGAGATTGTTATTCGTTTGCTCACAGTGAATTGAAGCTGGAAAGAAAATTTAAATTAAATAAGGAATCTGTGTTGCATAAATACGTGAGGCACTGTAACATGTTCAGACTCTTCTGAGGCCACGATGACTTGACCAACACATTTAAACGCAGGGAACCAACTGTAAACCTTACAATGAGACATTATCGCCTCGTACAGTTGGCAAACACGTGAGGGGAAAACATGCACATAAACAGATTTCTGCAGAAAACATTTCGGTTGGAGAGGTGATCCAGGCCACCTGGCTTATAAAATAGAACAGCGATTCACATATTAGTGGTTTTGGTTTCCAGCAGGTCCGCAGAGGAATGTCCGACGTCTCAGCAGCTCGGCGCTCTGTGTTTACCTGCGACTCGCTAACCCTGTCCGTCTGCCAGCTGGCAGCGCCGAGGCCGCGCACACACACACGGTTTCAGGGTGTTTGTATCTGAAACAGCTGCCTGATGTGGATGAAAACAATGTGTGTGACAGCAGGAAGAACGGGAAAGCTACCGCATAACAAGAACCGGGACCGAGATCGAAATGTAAATGATCAAATTACTTCACCCTCTTAATCTCATTTCTCATGGTGCTGATCTGTTTAGATGAGAATCCACTCGGAAATCAGTCCTTTTCGAGGACGACGTCACCTTAAACATGGCTGATTACTAAACCATACTGGAGGTGCGTCTTATCTGATTCATCCATTGATTCATATCACCGGGGCAGGTTTCACTCACCTTCTACGAGGGAGAACCGGAAAATAACCGGACACTGGTTATAACTTTTCATTTCTTTTATTTTAACAATTATTCAAAGCCGTTGCCTTCAAAGTAATCCCCGCTGGTTTGAATACACCGTTGCATCCGTGTTTTCCAGCTTTCAAAGGCGTCTGAAAACTCGTGCGTACTGATCCCGTTCAGTGCGTCTTTCGATTTTTGTTTAACCTCCTCGACGTCCTCAAATCTCCGCCCCTTCAGCTCTTTTTTCATTCTTGGGAAGAGAAAAAAATGACACGGTGCTAAGTCCGGCGAATAGGGCGGATGAGGCAGCAGGATCATCCCGTTTTTCGCCAGGAACTGCATTACGCGCAGGGCCCGGTGCGCCGGCGCGTTATCGTGGTGCAGCCACCACTCGCCATCCCGCCAAAGCTCCGGACGCTTCTGCCTCACTGCTTCTCGGAGCCCCTCAGGACCTGGATGTAGTGGTCCTGGTTAACAGACTGCCCAGGCGGTACAAACTCGCTGTGGACGACCCCTTTCTCATCGAAGAAGCAGATCAGCATGGCTTTTACCGCTGACCCGGACTGGCGCGCTTTTTTCGGCCGAGGGGAGTCCGGGTGTCGCCGCTGGCTCAACTGCTGCTTTGTCTCGGGATCGTAGGCGTGACGCCAGGTCTCATCCGCTGTGATGACTCTGCCCAGCGGCCCAGGATCCTCTTCAGTGTGCTGGAGGATTTCCCGGCACCAATCCACGCGGGCCGCCTTCTGCTCCGGAGTGAGGATGCGCGGGACCATCTACGCTGCGACCCGCCGCAAGCCTGAATCCTGGGACAGGATCTCCTGACAGGAACTCCACGGAACCCCCGTCAAGGTGGACACCTCCCCGATCGTCCTTCGCCTGTCAGGCGAGATCACGGCTTCCACCTTGTGGATCTTTTCCTGCGTGCCTGAGGACGCGGGTCGTCCGGAGCGGGGCTGGTCTTCAATGGACATTTCGCCCCTTTTAAAGCGCCCATACCATTCAGAAACCTGCGTTCTCCCCAGGGCACCGTCTTTATACGCCTCCTGGACCGTGGTGAGTGTTTCTGACGCTGTTTTTCCCAGCAGAAAACAGAATCTGATGCTTGCGCGCTGATCACGTTTGTGTTCCGCCATTTTGTGCTTTTCCCAAGAAGGGGGTCCCGCTGTGTTGACGTCAGCGCTGTGTGTTCTTTCCCTGTGTAACTTTGTGAGACGATACTTTGCAGAGATCTGCATAAGAGCATACTGTAGCGAGATTGAACCACAACTCTGAAATCATTCTTGTTTTCATTTTATAAACACAGTCCGGTTTCTTTCTGGTACCCCCTCGTATGAGACTCATGTGGAATCGTCTTTCCTAAAGACCCTTTACAACCTGATCAAAATGTTTGATCCATCAAGAAAACTTTGACAAAGAAGAGTACACACAACATTTGTGAAATTGTTCTGTAACTGAACCAGTGGTGCTTCATTTCAGAACTGTGAGCTCAGAGACACTGGGATGCCTTTCTGAATGAGAACAAGGGGAAAACATGTGAATTCTTACTCATGTGGGCCAAACATCGTTGAAATTTAATGATTGTCCCGAAGAGACTTTCCAACTTGATGCACAGTTGATGACAAAAATTCAATGATGCTATTTAGAGGAAACGTTTTAGCTGCCGAATACGTCCATAAATCAGAGCTTTAGGGGTCACGGAGGGCTTGAGATAATAGGACTTTCCCTCTGACATGTACAGCAGGTCTATGAACTGTGACAGGAAACCAAAGTACTCAGAGAAAACAGAGGGAGAACATGGAAACTCCACATTTTGTCCTCTTTGAAACTAACAAAAAAAAAAACCTGCCAGAAGAGTCACAGGGCAATATTAAGCAACACGTCCCCAAACCTGCACTACAATAACTCCTCTAGAGAGATCATGACCGTACAGGGTCTGACTTATCAGACAGAAGTGTTTACATGAAGCAGTTTTAATCTGACTGGCGTTTAATCAGACTCCTGGTTCATGTAATCACTGCCACAGTAGGCGTTTCTCATATTTTGACCTTGACATTAACGCACATAAAACATTCCACTTCACTTGTGACGACGCTACAAGCATCAAGAGACGAAGCTGTAAACAAACCTCTGGACCTCGGGGAGTCTGTGTATCTGCAGGTATGGATGTTTTCACCGTGGCACCACATAAGCAGATAAAAAGACATAATCTCCCACCGCGGAGACAGGCGACCCCCCGTTAGACACACACACACACTCACACACACACATACACACTCACAGAACATTGAGTGTCAGTCAGCTGAATGAAAGACAGCCATTCATAGATAAGACAGACGGTCCCATAAACAGGCCGTCTGAAGGAAAACAAACCAGACCACCGCCACTCCTCTGAGCGCCATTCAGCTTCCAGAAGGGTCCCAGTGTGTGTGTGTGTGTGTGTGTGTGTGTGTGTGTGTGTAAGGGTGAGAGAGAAGCACCGATGGGTGTAAATGCATGTTCCTGAAGTAAAAGATCTCCTGCAGGGGGGGAGGCCAGAACATGATTGAAATGGAGGGAAAGAGGAAGTTCCCAGCTCCCATCGGTGCTTTAATCTGATAATCAAACATACAAAGCAGCTAAGAGGCTGCCATTCACACCAGATAAACAAACACGCGCTGCCTTGCTCTATCAACACACAGCTGTTAATGTGTTAACAGCACAACAGCCGACTGAGCCCTGAGCACAACTTCAGATACGAGGGGGAGCCTGAAGGTCACAAACCGATGGTTACCACAGAATACACACATTTAAAGGAAAAAAAAAATACGACTGGGATGCCCAGTGAGGCTCACAGCTCAAACCCAGCGTTCGTTTGCAAATTCATTCTCTGTATCAACATAAGCTTAACTTCTCAAGAGTTCAAATTTCATTCTGCTCCTAACGGAAAGCAGCTGCTGGAGGACTTTACTCAAATCCATACTGTTTTTAATGTAGTAAAAATCATAATCAGAAACAGGAAATGTCTGATCCGAGGAAAAGTTAACAAAACCACCGGGTCCTATAGAGTCTGGTGGTGAGTGAAACCCGACCGGGGCCGTGATCCGGCCGGGTCCAGATGAGGCACGGCGCGGCGGGGTTCAGGTGGGGTTCTGTTGTGTTGCCGCGGGGCGTCGGAGGAGGCCGCCGACTGGAGGCGCTTCTCTCAGACGCTGAGGAACGACTGTGGCGTGTTATTGCTGAAAAAACATCCAGCGGGAGGTATTTGGTATTTGTCACTGATTGGTCAAACGAGTGAGCCAGTTTAGCAAAGGCAACTACCGAGTTGAACAACTAATTCATCAGCCGGACAACGGAACAACGCAGGAAAACTCGCTCTAACTGCAGAGTTCTCCACCATGTTGCTGCAAATAATATATATACAGGCCTCATTTACTCAAAGTTTTCAAGTGTGAAAACAAAACTTTCATTGCAGTTACCGTATTAATAATCCCACTGGGTATCTGTCCAGGCAGATGTCTGCGTTCTCTGATCATTAATGTTTTATAATATATTGTTCTCTGCAAACATGTGGGTGTGGTTTCATTACAAACACAGCCAACAGCACCCTCTACTGGCCATACTTGAAAAATAGAGAAACTTAACTTAGTTCCAGGTAAACTAAACGGACATTGTTTTCATTAAATAGCACCAATTCATAGCCGAACATGCTCAAAATGTTGCTGTGTAAACGCGAAATGTTTCTGAAGCAAAAACAGCGCGTTGACACTTAAAACGCCGTCGAACGGGGTCGAAGTTAATCCGCCGACTTCCGTAACCAACAACTAATAAGATCGTGAATTAATCCCTAACAGAAAGGATCAGCTGAGTTATAATTTAGTTTAAATTACAGGCCTATTAATTGTGGAGTCACAAAAGTGTAGCATATCTTTTATTCAACCGTTTTGCTGACTAAAAAAAAGATGTTAAAAAAGAAAAATTACAGCCACTCATCCTCTGATCCAGCTGACGGCAGGCAGAGGGAGCGTAAACCAGACGGCTCACCGCTCCGTTACAGGATGAAAACAGAAACAGACACACTTTCTCACCTACGTGCAATTTATAGTCCCCAATTAAACTCAGACTTTTTTCTTTTTCTTACTGTGGGAGGAAACGAGAGCACCTGAAGGACGTCTGTCCAGGAAATTACACAGCCGAGTGTACAACCTCGCTGCTGTCCAGTGTATATTTAGTGTTGGTGTGATGGTAAATATGTCAGTGCGAGGCCTGAAGTGACCTGGACGACGGCGCTGACTTTCCCCCCCCTTTTTTTTTTTTTTTTTTTTTTTTAAATGTTTTACCAAATTTGGTCTGGACCAGAGAAACACTGCCTGAAACACTTCAGCACTAAGAGGATCCTACCGGCCTTTCCATGAGCTTTCTGGTGCCACTCCATTAGTTCTTCGGAAAAACAGAGTCAAACCAGGACAGTTCTATTCACACCTCACTTTACAGGTCTTTACATTCCCGGCTGCTCTGTAACCTGGACTGTGAAATGTTGTGCCAAAAAAGGAAAAAAATATTCTATAGATGGATTAATTCATTGGTGTTCATCTGTTCCTTGCAGCCTAATCTTTCCATACAATCGATTCCTTTGTGTAAAGCTGACAAAAATCATGCAATATTCCACTGTTTATAGCTACAGATCCTAATAATTACTAAATGCTTCCTTCTAACATACTGGTCAGGTCAGAATTCCTGAATTTCACAATGTTAAAGTGAATATGTTGACAGTCAATTAACTTGCAGCTGATTGGTAGAAATATGGAAGCTGTGAAACACGGCCACTCGCCTGAAGATTTCATTATGTACGTAAAGCTGATTCTAACATGTGGGTGATGAGATTCGAGGCATTTTAAGTTGTCAATACACACTGAAAGCATACAGTTAGGGGAAAAAAAACAACACCGAACACATAGGCTCCGATTACACAAGGTTTCAAGTGAAAACACATTTTTGCATTTTCGTTGCAGAAAAGTTTCTCATTTACACAGCAACATGTTAAAAACTGTCCGTTTACACAGCAACGGCAGAAACACTGAAAACGGTGTAGTTTTCCTGTAAGGCCACTAGTGGGCGCTAGGAGAAGTTTGACTCAGCACCGCTGTCCTGTGAACGCAATGAAGGTTTTACATTTTGAAAACGTTAAAAACAGTTATGAATGGAAAAAAAAAACAAGTCGCCAAATGAAACATGAGTACACGCACACACACACATTTATACTTGCCTGAAATGCACATGTCTTCGTGCACTTTTGAGTACACACTCAAACACACACGTATGCATGCATGCATGTGCGCAGGGCGTGAGAGGCCCGGCTGTTAATGGCGGTGGTCCGGCTCTCCACAGTGGGATCTGTGTTTAGCCGTGTTTAGAGCTCCATTTGGGGCCAGATAAATCACGCCGCTGTCTGGCAGAAGCCTCCATTAGGGGCCCCCGAGGCCCCCGGACGGCCCGTCAGTCACCCCGTCAGTCAGCGAGCCGCCCTCTTCCAGCGTTTGAACTCCTAATTACAGGGAGACCGGGCTTGGTTTGGCCCGGCCCGGCTCCCGAGCCCCCCCACGGCATCGCCCGCTAGCCCGGCGCTAATGCTAACACTAACAAACGACGGACGTTTCACCTCCAGAGGAAACTGCTCTCAGGAAAATATTTATGGAAACCAAAAAAATCTCTTGAACTTTTTTTTTTTCTCTTCCCCTTTTGGCCTTTTCTTCACTCATTTCTCACAAACCGGTTTTGCACTGATTCAGTTCTCATTTTGGTTCCTCTGAGTGGCAGTCCCGTCTCTCCGTCCGGCCGGCTGGAGTGGCGAGCGCGGGCTAACCTCTGACGGCCATCGATTAATCAAGCGCCGGTTCAAGGGAAGGGTGTAAAACACGGGGGCCGTGATGACGGATGGCTTTTTAAGGAGCGACCGGGAAGGGAGGCGCAGGAGAAACACACCTCCGACCAGGACAGACGACTGAAAGAGCCGCGGAGCTGCTAATTACCTCAATCCGCTCCGTCTTCTCCGCCGCCGCCGCCGCCGACACATAACAAACAATCATTCACCGGTCTCACTCCGACCTGAAACTCATCCATCACATTCAGCCGCTCTGAGCATCGGGTGTGTTTTGGAGACGGCAGATGAAAAAGTTTCCTGCGCTTACACACACACACACACACACACACGGTCAGTTGAGGCCCGCTAGCTCTCAGGAATTCATGAATAAAATATAGGTCCATAAAGGCAGCATGAACAATGGAAATATTATACCTCTGCTGCATAAACGCACAGCCGACCACAGCGTATTCTCGCAGGGAGCTCATTCCTCTTATCTCTGACGGCTCGGCGGCGATGGCCGGCCGCTGCATGTGGAGACACACACACCGCTAACGAGGGGGAAATCCCCCCCCCGGCTCGCAAGATTGATGCTGAAAACTTAGCCGGCAGACATTCCTCCCAGCCGAAATGAAAGAGGTGCCTGGTCCGCCGGCATTCCCGATTGGCCGCACATTCCTCCAACGTCTTGATGAGTGTGATTGCCGGCATCGAGCCGCTGATTCTTCGCGTAGAGCTGAAAAACACTCCTGCTTTCTGAGCAGTCCGACGACGCCTGACCTGGAGGAGCAGTTCGGACTCGAGGTCCGTTTACACGACAGCAGAACAGTGTGGCTGTGTTCTGGCCGTCCGGAGTGGTATCACAAATCATTTCTTTATCTTTCCTTATCTTACAAGCGCTGAATGGATACAATGAAGATACAGAAGATTTATTAGTTCCCTGTGAAGCGTTGACACACCGCAGGGGGTCCGGGAACCAGTCCGAGAACCAGAGCCGAAACAAAATGAAGCAGCTTTTAATTTCTATATTTGTCACTCGTGGAACAAACTTCCTGAACACCTGAGGTCTGCTCAGACTGTCCGCTTATTTAAATCAAGGCTGAAAACTTTACTACTCACTGCAGCATCGTAAAATCCCTTTAATATTTTCAAATATTCCAAATGCATTTTTATTAGTTTCATTGAAAATTTTAAATTTTTACCCTCCTGTTTTAATTGCCTTTTAAATGTGATTTTGTTTACTTAATATCTTGTTTAATTTCAATGATTCTGAAGCAATTTCATGTATTTCTTAGCTGTTGAGAAGCACTCTGAGGAGCCTTGAGAATAAATGATGCCAAACACATAAACTAGCCTCATGATTGGTTCATCTTTTATCACTTCATATCAAAAAGTAGTTGAGTAATGAAAGAAGGAAAATCTATACATAAACATCAAGTCTAATTAAAAGCATCTTTGATTTTCGGGAGCGTGTTGAACCGTGGACTGGATGTCCGTCCTCGGTGGATCCTGCGGTGCAGCAGGACCGAAGCGCTGAGCCGGGCCCGGCCTCGGCAGCACGGCTCTCAATACTGACATGAATTATTAATTCCACACATTCATCAGTCTTCCGACCGGCTGTCGATAGCCTCCATTATGCCGGGCGTGTATACATTACAGAGTGTATAGTGTGTCGGAAACTTCCCGCACGAGGGCCGCCGGGTGGCGGGAAGAGAGGGAGGCGGAGAGAGGATGAGGACGAGGGAGGGAGGCGGCGATGGGCAGGAGTGACGGCGGAGAGCGGTTCGCTCAGAGTGACGTCTCCACACAATGTCAGAACTTATACAGTCACATAAAGTTCACACAACCACGGATCATTGACTCTATCCAGCCCTCAGCCAGAGCGGCGTGATCACCTCAGAATGAGAAACTCAAAGAATGAAAGACTGGAGGAAGGATTTTTAAAGCAACACGCCGCTCTTCATTCGATCAATATCACATTCAATCAAACTGTGTTCTCACAGCTGCTGAAACTATTCAAATGTGTGTATCTGTGTGGTTTTTATCAGTAGTTCATGACTGCCGAGATGTTTGGATCACAGGAAGTCTGTGGGCTTTTGTTTTGGGAACCTCCTCGACCTCCAGAGGTGCTGCTGATTAAAAGACGGCTGACATCAAACAGAGAGCGAGTGTTTCCATTTCAGGCAGACGGGTTCGGATCGGGTTCCCTGGCCGCCTGTCCGGGCAGTAACCGGGCCAACACGCGGTGAACGCCGTTTATTTGTGTTAAAAAGGCATCAAGGGCTTCAGGGAGGCTGTTAAATTCCTCTCATTAACCTCTGAAAGTTAATCTGAGTGAAATATCGGTGGGAGCGAGCGGCAGCAGCGCTGATCCGAACGTCGACGCCCGGGCGGCGCTGGCGGCTAATGAAGACACGATGTAAGCCGCCCTCACCGCGTCAACACCGAGCCAACGGACAGCGGGAACGATGGTAGTCAGCAGGGGCGAGCAGCCATCACAGCGACACCGGCCGCATGCCAGACGGAACCCAAGGGCAATGCCGCCGCCGTTTCCTCTTAGAATGAGCTTCAGACTGACGTCGCACGCACCGGAACTCGCGTCTACCCGTTAAACCGAACTCCATCCAGTTCCTTGGACCGAGTGTCGACCCTGAAACCTGTGAAGGGGTCAGAAAACGAGCAGCGACCAAAAAGTCCTCGCCTTCCAGAAACGTCCAGCACCCGGTCCCGGCGGAGACGAGCAGGTGGCGCCCGGTGATGACGTGCAACGCTAGATTTACAGCGTGAGGGTTCCGTCCCGGGGACTGATGGACGTCCGCTGTTTACGTGATCCGCTGTGCGCTCACACCCAGCGCCGCACGCAGAGCCACGGCAGGGCAGACCGACAGAACGCCACGCACACGTGGAACCCAAAACCTCCTTCGGTGTTCGGTAGAGTCGGCATGTTTGTGAGCGAGTTAATGAAAGAAAGGCGAGGAGCACATGTAAATGAAAGCGAGATGAAACGGGCGAGATGAAACGGGCGAGCTAACCGGCAGCGACAGCGCAGTGAGTGTGGTGGTCTGGCGTTCCAGAGAGTTCCACCGCCTGTCTCTGATCCCCGGGACCGTCAGGAGACATCTGGCCTCCTGCAGGCTCCACCTCCGCCCGCCGTCCGGCCACGGCCGCATCACGTTCTAGTGTCTGACCTGGCTGTAGGTGGCGTCCATCAGCGTGTCCAGGTTCTGCAGCGGCGCCGGGGTCTTGTCTTTGAAGCGTGTCAGCAGGCGGCGCTGGATGGCCCGGAACTGCAGCGCTCGCTCCGACAGCAGGTCCTGGTACTGCTGGGCACTGACACGCAGCTGACACACACACACACACACACACACACACACACACTCGAATGAGGAAATGTTTATCTGTGTGTGTGTGTGTGTGTGTGTGTGTGTGTGTGTGTGTGTGTGTGTGCGCGCGCGCGTGCGTGTGTGTGCGCGCGCGCGCGCATGCATGTGTGAGTACCTGGAAGTGATGGTCCACAGACAGGAAGTAGTCCTGCAGCGGCGGCGGGCCGCTGAAGCTCTTCTTGAAGTCTTTGACTCCGGCTTTGGCGAAATGCTGGTCGGACCTCAGAACCAGCTCCTTCACCACCAACCACATGTCCTCAAACGCGTCACTCTGAATACGGTAACGCTCTGGGAAAAACATTTAAAACACACACACACAGGGAAGGCTCTCATCTGGTGAATAATAAGAATAACTGTATTGTGGAGATGTGTAAATATAAAGAATTTAAATAATTTGTGTAATGAGATAAATAGGAGTGAGGAATAAAACTGTATTATAATAAACAATAATAATAAATATAGTAAAAGTTGTGGTTATTCAATGACTTATGGGACATAGTTCTTTTTAATATGAAGAGACTAAAGGGTATTTAATTCTAATCAAAATCATGAAAGCAGAGCGAAAAACTTTTAAAGGAAGCATCGAAATCTAAGCTGTTACTAAGAGCTCTAAACTGTCCGCAATTCATTAAATATCGTGGAAAGTCACTAAGCGAGTTTTTATTTTCTCTTTTTTCCCCTTTGAGAGGCAACCAGGGAAAAGGCATGATGGTGTTATAAAATCCTGAAATGCTTTAGAACAAAATAAAAGAGCCTGAAAAGAGACAGAATCTAAAAACTCCACCCACTTTTCCCCTGGTATTTTTAATCTTTATTGTGGGCTTTCAGATTTTTAAAATCTCATTTTAAAAATACAGATTGTATTTTGTGAATATCATGATTTTTAAATTTTTTTTATTTTGTTTGTTTGTTGTTTTGTTTCCTGAGACAGTGCTGAACCCCAGATATCAGCCTAGGAGAGCAACTCCATTCATATTATTCAGGATAATATTATTAGCAAAAGATTGAATCTTTCGTTTCTTTTTCATTTAACATCGACCTTTCAAACAGGTTTTTCCTGTGATTTACAAGCACTGAAGCAATCCTGGATGAGAGACGGACGATCCCCGAGGCTGGTTTTAATCCTACAAGTAAACCAGCTGTGATGAAGTTAAGCCAATAATAAAAAAAAAAAAAACAACAACTCAATAAGATTTAGCGATTGAGCGAGACTCACGGGAGGTCTTGGAGGCCAGCACAGTAACCTTGGCTCCGGAGAGGAACTGGAACGCCACAGTGTTCCCGTCCTTATCTTCTGATTTAGCTGAAAACTCTGCAGAGAAGAGACAGAAAGTCACAGCGGAGCGATGAGACAGATAGGAGAGTCTATCGCCATGCAGGACGCCGGCGGAGGGGAACCAGATCGAGTCAGGCCGCTCACAAACACACACAATGTCAGCTTACACAGCACACAGCCCGCGCGTGTGTGTGTGTGTGTGTGTGTGGACGTCCGGGCCGCTCACTGTGGCTGATTGACTGATAGCTGGGAGACAGAACCAAACGTCCCAGGGCTCAAACACACACACAAACACACACACACACACACACACACACACACACACACACACACACACAGTCACCAATATACAAACATGCATAAACACACTTGTATAAATACGCAACCGCACACAAATACACAACCGCGTATTAATTATCTGAGTGCGTGCACGTTCACAGTCGCTCCCTGTCTCTCCACCTTCGCCTCTCCTCTTTTTTTGTTTGTTTTTCAGTCATCTGTCTCGGCGAAACGTCCACATGTGGCTGCGTCACCGGTTCACAAACATTAAGAATCATTACCTCGGCGAAATATAAACTTTACCAGAACCGAGAAGACACGTCGACCAATGTTTACCCAAAAAAATGACAGAGCGCAGATTTATCTCTCCAGCTAAATTCCTGCGGAATAAAACATGAACCCCTGTGGATAATTAAGGATCTGCGTCGCCGTGGCAACAGCCACAGCTGCAAGTGAGAAGACAATGTTGTGGACGGAGACAGGCGGGAGTCTCGGTGTCATGCATTCCTGCGCACGGTTAAGGGCTGAAACACAAGCAGAGCCGGGATTGTTTGGGAAAGTGAGAACAGGATCTGGGCGAGTCGGGCCGTTTTACCTTTGAAGACGGAGCCGAGGTCGACCGGCGGCTGGTTGGTGTCCACAGTGATTTTGAACTTGGTGGTTTTGGCTGGAGACGAGGGTACACACACCAGCGCCAGAGGAAGACCGAACCTGGACTGGAGAACCCTGGGAACTCCTGCGAGAAAGTCCACACATGTCACAAAGCGTGAAGGCTTTCTTTTTCTCTCGCTGGTATTTCTTTGAATGAGTTGCTGGAATGTTGAGGAGGTGAGGTGATGTGATGCTCTTGGTCCTGCAGGGTTTGGAGGTGTGTCGGTGCAGAAAGAGACCTGACTGTAAATCAGTCCGTCTACACAGCTTCCTGATGACACATTCCACTGTAAAAGCACCACAACTTACAGAATCATTCAGTGTTTTGTCTTTTTTCCTTCTGGTTTTGCAGATAAAATCAGAAAGCTACTCTGATATTTTGAAAGGACAGAAAACCAGAAGGGTTTTCAAACACCTCTTAAGTTTCTGGTGTTGCAAATACAATCCACAACTATCATCTGTGTAATCAGAGCTGCTAATAATAACTTAGGAAGGAGGAAAAACTGACTGGAGAGGCTGCTGAAGCTGTGTCACTGTGCAACATGGACATTTTACTCGTCTATTGTGCGTTATCACACTGGTAGTTGATATTGGTGTTATTATAACCACAGATACATGATCTGTCCCATTCACCCACTTGTGGCTCGGGTTAAGTCTCAGTATATGGTTCGGTGAGGCTCGCCTTCATTATAGCAAAAAACAAACAAAAAAAAAACAACTATAAATCAAATATACAACTAAAATACGAGCCCAGCAGTGATTGACACTATTCCCCTTTCATTGTTGCTCTTTCACTAAAAAAAAGCCCACTTTTCCTCCCCGCGGTGAATCAAACGAGGTCCCCTCGTCGCCTTTCAGGCTTCGTCTGCAAACAGCAGTCAGGATTTAATTTGTTAACACAGTCAACACTGCAGATGCTCCAACTACAGGAGTATCGGAGGAGCAGCGAGGCCGAGAGACTCAACATCAACATGAGTGAGGGGGGGTGTGTCCGCGGGAGAACCGAAGAGGAAGTTTCATGACGAGGATGAGGAGTGAAGGCCGGCTCCAGCTACGGCATGAGCCTGAGCAGCGCTGAGCTTGGCAAAGATGGACACTTAGCTGGAATAACAGAGCGAGGAAAATGGAGGCATGGAGGAAAACAGCTGTTGAGAAGAGATGGAGCGAGAAATAAAGCAGAACGAGGGACGGGCGGAGGAGGAAATCAGATGAGGACTGACAGCCGGTGTGAGAGGAGAGAGGGACGAGTTAATCACGGAAAGTTCCAGGTTGTTACGGAGAGTAACAGTTACCTGCTACTACTGTGCACCTTCTCATTCCAGACAAGTCATTCAAGACATTACGCTGAGATTATGTGAATAATTCAATTTGCTTTCAGCGCACCAAGTGAGGTGGAGAGAGAAGAAGGGAAGAAACAAAGCCAACTGAAACAGCAGAGGGAGAGAGGGAGAGAGAGAGAGAGAGAGAGAGAGAGAGAGAGAGAGAGAGAGAGAGAACGGATGAATGTTTGAGAGACTGCAGTCTGCTTTCTCCTCTCAACGTCTCATTGACCCTTCGTTCTGGACGGCTGGAGATCTAAACACCGATTCACTCCCAACAAACACAACACAGCAACACATGTCAGATTCATTCATTTCACTGATTCTGAAGAATCAAACCTCTTCTCAGTGTTAACTTCACTGCTGTTGCTGTCAGAAATCATATTTCTATCATTGTCTGGTTTTAATAAGCTGTGTTTTTGTTTTTCTGTTTTTTTTATGCAACTGTCTGAAAACTGATGAACAATCAAACAGGTGAACACAGCATGGAGGTTATGTTTACAATCTGTTCATCAGCTAATGGCTAAAACATCAAATCCAGATCTCCATCAAAATGGAACAGCCTAGTCATTATTTTTCTTTCTTTATTAATGAGACTGTAAAGAGTCTCAAAGTGTCTCGCTCCATTGACTAAACATCACAAATACCAGGAGACGTGGACCAGTGTTCAGGATGGAGCTCTGAGGATGAATGAGTCAGACGTGATGCACACTGAGGGACGGCTGAAGAGCAGCGGGTTCAAACTGGGTCCAAGTCCAACTTCACTTCCTACTGAAATGAAACGAACTACATGGGAAAGTGAAAACAAGGAAACACACTTCATAGGAACAGAGACTTTACATCTGAGAGGAACAAATGTGTCACCTCCGTGTCGTTCTACTTTATCCAGACTGACAAACTGTCATTTCCTGCCCGAATAACTGATATTAAAAGTGCAGTACAGGATCACAGGTACTATTAGGAAAGTTTAATGGAGATTATGTTGAAAACTTTGGAGTTTGATTGGATTTTAACAGGTGCTTGGAAAGAAATGACCTGAAGGGGGTGTTTCTAAAGGTTGGTGCGGATCTGGGTTTTCCCAGCATGCTTTGCCCTTGTGTGAATAAGTCAAGGTAAAACTGAAATAGGTTGATAAAAGCTCTGCACGGCGAGTTTCAGCTGCTTATGTACGATGTTTCCACAGCAGATCAGGAGATTTTGTCTCCAGTCCTGATGCAGCGCGAGCAGCGAGGGGTTAACGGGTCTTGCTCGGGGACCCACGACGGTCCCACAGCGGTGGGATTCAAACCAGCGGGCTGGTCTAACCTCCAGGCCACCGCTGTACACAACGTTCAAAGAAACCATTGTGGAAAAACAACTGCGACGGGCACAATGGCGAGGGCTATCGAAGCGGAGTCGCCACAGGCATCCCACTCTGTTGTCAACGGGTCTCGCCGCATTCAACACCAATCAACTCCCTGGCACGTCACCGGCCGTCGGGAGGGTTGAACTCCGGAGTCGATAGCTTGAGGTTTGCTCTCGATGCATGAGAGTCGGAGAAACTGGATCTTCGGTAAACATCACGTCCAAACCGGTACATCCAAAGAACCTCAGACAGAAACCAACCTGGTGTGCGTCTCGCAGAGCAGCCAGCAGTGCAATAACATTTATGCTGGTGAAACCAAACAAGCACTGAGCGAATGCATGAGGGAGACAGAGGGGCGACCCGAACCCTCCTCAGGTCCAGACTCAGGTGTCCATTTACACCTCAAGGAGCCATCGCACTCGTTTGGAGACGGCAATGTGTGCATGTCTGACAGAGAAGACCAGGTTTTGGATGCTTCAAAGAGTTTAAAAAGCTGAGGTCCGCATCGTTAGGCCGGGACAAAGGAACAACAGGCTGCGTCCACACTGCAGGCAAATGTGACTAAATTCTGATTTTCTGCTCAGAACTCACCAATATCTGATCTGTTTTTTGACAGTGTGAACGTTGCAGTTCCGATTTTTCCACTCCAGAGCCAGGCCTCGATCATATGTGGGACGTCACGATTTTGCCGCTGCAGGAAGCGGCATCTTCTCTAGTTCCTTCCTCTCATATTCATTTTTATTAAGTTATGTCGGTTCCTATTGTACAGCCACTTGAAAATTGCTAGACAGGCGTTGTAGACCTGTGTAGCATCCATATTTACTTCCAGAAATGGCGTACTCGGCATGACGTGACACTTTTCTTCTGCACAAGTCTGATGGATGTCGACTTTAAAATCTAGTGTGAATGATCAAAGAAATGGGATCTCAGCCAGAAATCTGAACTGAACTTCAAGACCTGCAGAGTGACCGTAGCCTTAGATGATTGTGAAATGTCTCCCAAGTCCAGTTGACCCGGTTCAGTTGCTTCAAGATGTTTCTGAATGAATAAAATCATGCACAGACATAGAATTAAAAGAAAACTCATGATGTGTTGAACCTACCTGACTACAACTCGTAAGACATCATTATGAGTCCTTGTACTCTTCAGAAGGCTCTAAATCATATTTTAAAAACTGGCTTGGAATAGTTTATGCTCACAATTAGATTTCCTGATAGTTGAGAAAGACTGCTGTGTTGATTTTAAAGACGAGACGCCATCCTCCAGCATGTACCGTGGTAAACATATAAGGACACACACATTGTGGCCACTACTGGGACTGCATGCTGTTGATGCTGCTTTGACGGCTTTTCACCGTGAGAGCCGCCATTCTTCATGGCGTCACGTCAACAAGTGGCGGGAAACATTTCTCAGAGACTTCAGTCCTCATTAAGGTGACAGCAGTGAATGTGCTGATTCAGACTGAAGGAGCTCCTCTGGACTGAAATCTGCTGACGACAGAGACCGTTTCAGCAGAATATTCAAGCATGTCACGCTAATAAAGCAGAGAGAGGATTTGACCTTTTCGAGGTGAGCTGTGCTGCATGAACAATGCTGAACTGGTCCTCAGAGTTCGCCAAGACAATATTATCCACCACTACCTCACCACAACCAGCATGAAGACCATGAAAACCTGCATTCATGGGTATTTTAAATGAACGATTCTGACGTAGCACGTTTTAACAGCTTCAGCTGTTTTCAAGCCCTTTAACTCGATGGTGATATTTGTGGGATATTGCACATTCAGGGATATTTCAGCTTTAAACCAAACACACCACAGGTGGTTGTGCAAGAAAGAAAACACCTGTGAAAGGATGTGGATTAAAAATAAAATAAAAATGATATTTGCATGTTTCACCGTCTTGTGCTTTTGGATGTTGGTTTGGTAATTATCATCATCCAAAGACCGTGGGAGCAAAAAGCAAGAAAAATAAACTCAAAAGTGAACGTGAATGTGGGTGTGTTGCACAACGGCAGCCTCCTACAATACTGCTTCATCAAAAGTGAGAATGAAAATAGCTTTGTTTCATTTTCTCTGGTTATTGATTAGAGGCAGGCAGTAGAAGTCATGATTACCTTCAGACTTTGCACATATGTGGGTGTAAATGTAATTTATTTTAGTTGCACGTCAGCAGGTTACGACTTCAATACAAACATTTACCTGCACTGTCGGCAGGGATTCATATGTCTTCATGCATGCGTGACTATATTTTAGCAAGTCCGCCTCAATGTGAAAACACAAATGTCCCAACCATTTAGAGCAAGAGAAACTCTCCTGCTTACATTTACTGATTGTTTTTCTCGAGTGGAGGAGCTTTTGTGGTAAAAATTTAGTGTTGAACTTTTGCAACTTACAGAAATTCTGTAAATGAATAATGTCCTGAAGTGATTTTAACACGCCGATGTGTCATTGGTGTAGGACGGTTACAGCTAGCAGGGGAAAAAGAATAACATGCCGTATTTGAGCTTCAATGAGCCGAAGCAGCGCTGGAACTGAAATAAATGGGGAGGATGTGATTTCAGTGCATTTTGTCCAAACACAGCTGAGATTTTCCCCTCCTGTTATGAATCATCTTACATTTTGTGGACATTGTGAACAGAAACAGGCTCAACAGACACTTATTAGTGTCCAAGTGACTCAAAATGGTTTCTGCCAAAGTCATATTCTGGGTCACGTCAGCTACACGGGAGCTGGGAGGTTTAAGCTCCGGCTCAGCGCTTGTCAGCGCTACAATACCAATAAATAACTGTTGCGTCACTGAGCTGTTTAAAATGGAGAGAGGGATGGTGAGATACAGTGGAAAGAAGAAAAAAAAACTGTACAAAAGTCCTGAATGTAACCAGCGTCGCTGTCCACAGCCAGACTCTTAATATATACCCTGGTCCTGCCCAACACTGGAGACACATTGGTCTTTTATTCAGATGTATTTTGGACTCTGTTGGGAAACTGAATAAAGTCCTGCCGGGTACCAGACGTCTGGGATGCCAGGAAAGCTCCTCCCCTTAAACAAAACTGAGAACATCAGAGTGATATCGTATTTTTAACCCGTTTCCGTACATACTTTATTTTAGTTGAGGCGATGGACTCTGGAGCCGGCTCAGTAACCTGGATGAAAACTTAATGAAGGATGAAAACATTATTTTATTTTATTCATCTATCCTACATGACTTAAGTCAAGCAGATACTTTTTTTTCTTCTTTTTTAAAAACGTTTGGCCAAACTTTTGATGTTGAAGAATCATGCACCGTGATTCTCTGCATAAATTCGTTGTACGCATTAATTAAAAAGTTAAATGGCTCCCTGAGTCTGTACCATTATGTTCAGAAGAAGTGAAGACAGAACACTTGGAACATTTCTGGACCATGTTAACCATGTGGATCATGGACCCCAGGCTGGGTTTTAGTTGTAGAAGTATCTGTTTTTAGCATCTTCCTCCACTTTCTTGCATGTTAGCTGCAGCAAACGGAGCAAAGAGACTCGGAGGATCACTTTTGTCGCGTTGTAGCTGTGTGGCAGCGAGCTGCAAGTGAACCTCATCCAGTGGAAATAGAAGCATTAACTACGATGGGGGCGGTTCATTACGCCTGCCGCGGCACAACGCAGTGGATCCGGTGTAAAATGGGCTTAAGAGCAGTAGATTCCAGGTAGAAAGCGGTGCACGTGCAATAGCAGCGTTTCAGAAAAGTCGTGCGTTCCTCCATTTACATGGTGACGGAGGTGGAACTTTATCACAATATTGCACAGTTGCAGAATTAGGGGATTAAATATTAATATTAAGGTTTTTTTTAAAACAATAGGAAGGCAGGATTTGTGACCTGAAGGTCAGAGTTCAAATCTGACCACTTGAGGAAGAAATGTTGAAAACCTCCCGCAGTGACTGTTCTTAGTTCTGGTTTAAAAGCAGAGGAGAGTTTTCACTACACTCTCCTGCACTGCTGTGTCAAATGAAGACTTCCTCTTCCTCCCTTAAAAAAAAACAGTCTTGGATGAATTGGGGGAATTCTTCAGTCTGTCCCCCATTTTTCACCAATGAAAATAACATGATGTGGAAGGCACAGGAAACAGCGGGCTGTTTGTGTTTGAGGAGATGCCTCGATTCATAAATCTGGCAGCCCGGCCTACAGAGCGGCTGAAGCCAAACAACCAGTAAGTGGCTAAACAGAATTTCTCAGTTACAGTAAACTGTGGTTACTATGTTTGTCTTACAGATTCCTGAATTCATCTCCTGCTGACTTTTAAACTGCAGCGAGTTGTTGTTTGGGGATTGTTTAATTTTTTTTTTGTGTGTGTAGATGAACTGGAATTGACAGATAGATCACACGCTGCGGTCTCTCGTCTCTCATTCTCCTCCTGATCACCGCGCTTGGCTTCGGGGCAGTTTCCAGCGAGGAACCCACTTAAAATGCAAACCGAGCGCCGCCGCTGATGTACGTCTATTGTACAGTCATCTCAGAGGACTGATACCAATTAGCAGGAATCCATGTGTGTGTGTGTGTGTGTGTGTGTGTGTGTGTGTGTGTGTGGCTTGCTAGAGAGGTAGGGGCGTAGAGAGAGAGAGAGAGACCACAGGCTTTATTTGAGTAGAGGACCACTGTACAGGATCAGGTTCTTACCACAGCTGCAGTGATGTCACCTCACCAATGTGTGTGTGTGTGTGTGTGTGTGTGTGTGTGTGTGTGTGTGTGTGTGTGTGTGTGCGTGTGCTCATTCCAGAGGGGAAACAGTAAAGAGGAACCGTGGCGGCACTCTGGGCTTGGGTAAATCACGTTCAGATGGGGTCACCGCTGCCTGAGTCTCTGGTATGAGCAGATCCAGTCCTATGAAGCGGTTTGGCCTCTGAGGCCGCAGCATCGTTCACACCGTCTTCACAGAAAAGGAAGACCGTGGATTAATTAAAGCTCAGTACCGGGGCGCTTTCTCCAGCTCACCTTCAAATTCATGCACGTGTTCAATTACATATTTTCTGCTATTACAATAAACCAGATTCCATGAATGAAATACATCACCGTCTCCATCAGTTATTTCAGGGATCAGAATTAAGTTGCTGATTAAAAAAAAAAGAAAAACCCACAAGTACTTCAAAATAAAAATAATAATAATAATCTATAACAAGGTCCAGGGGAGTGTCTTATTGAATGAGGATTTAAAAAAAAAAACCCAAAACATAAGTGCTTGAAATTCACACTCATATGCTCGTTTGGTGACATTTGGACGAATAGACTTCACTCTGGACTGGTAACTGTTCAATAGAATAATTTTCATATGTGAGGACGCAAGTCCTTCTCTTGTCCTGCCTTTTCTCGTATGTGTGTGTGTGTGTGTGTGTGTGTGTGTGTGTGTGTAAAGCAGGGCCTCTAAGCCCACTATAGATTACAGGACATCCTATTCTGGATCAAAGCACACAAACCGACGGACTAAAACAAACACCGGCTGACAACGAGGAGCTAGGAACACTGCAGCAGCAGGAGCGTGTGTGTGTGTGTGTGTGTGTGTGTGTGTGTGTGTGTTGGGACATGTGACAGACGATATTCCTGTGTAAACTGCAGGGAATATAAAAGGATAAATGGGTATAAATGAATATTTACATTTTTCAGTGGAGTGAGGAAGTGTGTGTGTGTGTGTGTGTGTGTGTGTGTGTGTGTGTGTGTGTGTGTGTGTGTGTGCGCGCACACTCCTGCCAAGTATCACGTAACGGGAACATAAACAGTAGGCAGCAGCCTCTTCCTGTATATACAGCGGTGTGTGATGTGTGTGCGTGTTTATGCGACTATGTAATTTTGATAATCTGTGCATTTCTGCGGAGGTGTAGGTGTGTGAAAACGCTTCAGCAATGCGGCACACACAGCGTCTCATGACTGACTCCACACTACAGGTCCGCGGTTTTCTACTTCTACTGGGTCACTGGAAAGCAACACTTACCTTTGGGGTTCAGCTCTGCGAAAGTAAGAAAAGAAAAAGTCAAACCTTACAAACAAAAGTGAAAGATGAGATAAACAGAAGTCATAATAAAGCATCCGCTGCTCCTTTTTCTGCAAGCTGGTTAAGAAAAAGATGTGAAAGAAGAGAACTCAAGGGGATTCCCTGGGAAAACCTCCATCTTCCCGCATGTGGATACGGACGAAGTTGAAAAAAAAAAACCAGCCTGGAAACGCCTGGATTCTCCGTTTCTCCCACACACTTGGAAGGAGAAGACTTGGAGGAAAGGCGCAGCCACCTGACCGAGCCAAACCGATCTTGAATGTGATAAGATGTCCAAATTTAAAATTAAACAGCAGCTCATCAAGAGGCGAGCATAAAAACTGTTCTGACAGACTCGGCCGGAAAAGACTTTCCTCCTTATGAAGTGATCAGTATTAAGAGTTCAGGGTTTTTTTGTTTTTTTTTAAACGAAGCCAAGGAAAATCAGAGCTTCAACTGCGGAACAAAAAATTTAAGGCAAACAGAGAAGAAAACACAAAAATAAGAATCCACCTAAAAGTGCAGTATAGAAAGTAAAAAACACGCCATATGAAGCCACAATATGACTGATCAGGTAGACGGTCTGGGGACACCGGTTTGTCCTTGATCTGGGGTTTTAGAAGCATGTGCACCTTTTATTTTTTCTTTTCTAATGTTTAGTTAACACAGTCCTTTTTCCAATCCGTCTAAACTCAGCTCATGGACTTGATGAATTCTGCGTCATGATGACAGGGAGAGTCGAAATCGAAGGACCAAAAGGTGATGTTGCCGTGAAGGCTTGGCTGCTGCAGGCCGGTTTTCCCTGAGCTGACGTTTCTGACACCTCCTGCTTAAAACCCAGAACGTCAGGAGGACTGTGAGGTTGTTTTATTGTTATAGTGACAACAAAATAGGACTTATCTGTGGATCATGTTTCAAAGAGGGTCGTATTGTGTGAAACTATATCAAATTATATCCAAACACACAATTAACATGTGGTATTATAAATTCCAGTTTTTAAGTGGAAATACAACGGCGGCATATCTGGAACACTAAATCATGAAGATGATGATGTAAACTGTTGAGCGTTTAAATATAGTCCGGTAAAAGTCCAAAAACATGCTGACCTTGCTTGCACGTGCACAATAAAAGCACAATTATGGAGTTAAAAAAAGATTTGCATCCCCTCTATGGAGGAGTACAAAACTCTCGTTGCAAATTGGGACATTTTTTCACCATACTGACGAAGGGAGAGCGTCTCTTCTCCCAGGTCCCTGCTGACATATTTTCCCAGCTGCTCTGGGATTTAAAAAGTCAAACTCCTGCTTCTCTAACCTTTAGGCCGAGGCCAGAGAAGTCTGGCAGACTAAGCTCCGATTTGATTGGTCGACAAAGGATTTCCTGCGAAGGTGAATGAGAAGCAGATGGCAAGCTGTCAGCCAATGAAAAGGCAGCGAAATGCTGAGTCAAAAAAGTTCAGCTCTTAATAAAGCTGATGAAAGTCTGCCTCTCTTTCCTGTAACACCTCTGCCTAGCTCCCCCTGATGCTGGAATTATAAATTTAAAAATTGATAATTTAAGGAATATTGTTTACTGTGATGTACACAAAACCTACTCTGTTCGGCGAAGCTGTGTCGGGCTGTGTGGTCTGGAAAAAAAAAAAGCTGGCAGTGCAATGTACCTCCATGTTTTAATGTGTTAAGATGTATAAAATTGTGACACATGAACTCACTGAGTCGTGGTCAGTTGCTGACATGGGTATAGAGAGCTGTGTATCATCTGCACAAATACAACAGATGCTGTGATGTCCCATGATCTGAGCCAGACGGAGCAACAACAACAATAAAAGAGGCCCAAGGATGGAGCCTTGAGGAATCCCAGTTTGTGGCAACAGGCTCTACAGCCTGCAACTCTCAGAGCCACAACACACCTTGATTTAATATTTTTTTAACCATATGTAAATTCAACTGATGAAAGATAGGGCTAAAAATATGGTGGTTTTTTCAAATAATTATTCGTTTTAAGCATAACTAATTTCTGTGTTATTATGATTTGAAAAAAATAAAATGTGATGGTAAAAGAAACAGGTAACCTAACCCCATCGCTCCTTGTTAAAAATATTTCTCATTTTTGTTTCTTCCCAAATTGCACCCTGAATATTTTACGTCTGAATTCAAACTTCCACTTTAACTACACATTATAAGCACTCTTCCACCTTAAATACACGATCAACAGCAAACCGGCTATTCGCCATCCAGTCTTCACAGTGAGCAGGAGCTATCTGATCCTGGAACGTTAACTCCTGTCATTACCCTGTCTGAGGCTCAGATTACTGCAGCGCACTGCCAAATAAAAGTCAGAAAAGGCTGAACTGGAGGGAGGGGGAGAAAAGAAAAGACTAAAACAACACGAGGAGGAAGAGACAAGGAGAAAAAAGAAAAGTGAGACTCAACTAAAAGCGTCAATGTTGAGTGAAAGTGTCGGTTAAACGCAAAGGACGCGTCAAGTGGAGCACAAAGGCGCGCGCACACACACACACACACACACACACACACGGTAGCTGTCTGGCGTGTTGCCAGCAAGTGTTCAATCGGTCTTTTCCTGTTCTGAAATCTCCTTTCGCGGCGGAGAAATAAAGCTGAGTGAAATGAGTGAAATTCGGGATCCATTAGCCGGTGTGGCAGGAAGGAAAAGGTCAGCGGAGTGTTTCATGACTGTGAGCTTTTATTATATCAATAATAGCTGAGACGGTTGAAAGAGGAGCTTTTCTGTGATTGAGTGCAGATCTGCTGAACCCCCCCCCCCCCCACACACACACACACACACAGACACACACCTTTTTAACCTTTTATCAGGCGAGTGTTCATGACTTCAACATTTCAGTGAGTCAGACGGAATTCATAGTTCTTAAAGGAGCTGTATTCTGCTTTTCCCGGCCTGCCAAAGTCATCTACACTCAAATGATAAGCTGCTTTGGCTCCCCGAGCATGATGGAGTACTTTTATATGAGGAAATATTACTCATTCTATCTGTCGTGTTTGCAACATGGCTGTCCAAACAACGCAACTTCAAGTTGCCCCGGAACCTGCATAACAGCATGGCTATGACGAACATAGATATATGATTCATAGTCCCTGCACCTACTGATGGCCATGTGGACCAAGTCTATATTATATACATCTATGGTGCCTATGTGCCGCCGTCTTGAGGAAGCTGTCGGTGAAGCAGCGGTGCAGGAAAGTCGATGGCGGTTAGAGTTTCTCCTAAAGTACGCTGCCATGCTGCTCATGCGTTTGTGGGGCTTCACGACTGGTTCCACCTCCTGACGAGATCCGGTGGTAACATAGTGGTTCGAGGGGGGGAGGAGGGGTGTAGAGCTCAGACTGAATATCCATAGAAATTACTCAAATATGCATAAATGCAACCATGTCAATCCAACTTGGTCTGTCCTTATGAATGTCCCTGTTCTCCCATTCTTCATGTTTACAGTGTAATGTTGTCTGCAGACGTTTGTGTGGTTTCATTACTAAAACAACCAACACCAACGTTTTCAGTGTTTCTGCCTGAAAACGGACAGTTTTCAATACATAAAACTAGTCTGTAAAAAGAAAAAGTGAAAACCTTACTGAATTGGGGCTCACTGATCTTTAAAAAAAATATATATATTATATATATATATATTTGCAATATAAATGCATTGACTTATGGCCTCAGTAGTGTTTGAGATGTAGCAATGGGAATGTGAAACCAGAAAAGCAAAAGTATTTGGGGACTTGGTGTAAAAAACGACTCTAAAACATCGTTTTCATGATGAAATTTCACATTACGAAGAATTTCAAAGAGTTGTAGCAATGAAATGTCTCGGTGTTCCCCACATGCCGCCTCGCCAGGCTCTGGACCGCTGAGTGAATTAATGTTTCTACATTGTCAGAATGAAGGAGGAAGTGAAACCTTTCTTTCTCTTCTCAGCTGACACCTCGCTGGCGTGTTTTTGCAAACCGCACTGCAGTTGGCGTCGACACCGCCGGCGCCGCGAGCGCGTTGCACCTGTGAGGCGCCGTCTCTCAAACACGGTTTGATTCCATGCGACACTGCGCTGAAGCGAGGCGTTCCTGTTCCCGCTGCTGTGCTCCGATCCATGTTTAGAAGTGAGGGTTCCTTGCCAAGCTGACCTTTGACCTCCCTCTGGTAGATTCCATCATGTTCTCTTCAACTGGGTGAATTGATATGACTTTTGAAAATGTGGTGACTGTCAGCAGCCAACAAATATCAGATGAAACCCTCTGAATCAACACCAAACCAACACTCCCGGGTCGTCTCTGGAGCCTCTGGAAGGTGTCTGCTTTCACCACTTCAACTGCAAACAAAAAATACCATTTTTCACTCTGAGATTGTGTTACTTTTTTTTTTTTCATTTGTACTTAAATATTTATTTCAGTTCCGGCTGCACAGTTCGTCTCTCAAAAAGTTTTCATAGTTGGTGAGTAAAAGCTCCAGAAGACTTTTGAAACAACACAAATTTTTGGCTGAACTGACAAATAAGTTAAACTCAAAGCTAAAATGAACTATCAGTACGTGTCCTTTTCACTTTTATTGTTTCTTCATGGGTCAGAATCAAACCACATTGGTTTCAAAACTGACATAGTTTGACGACATATTTCTCCAAATAATAATAATTTTAAAAAAAAACACACACACACACACACACAAAACGCAGCTTGTCACAGATTTAAGAAAGAACTGCAGAAAACTTAAACCTTGATCTATTCGTCTGATGCATTTTGAGGCAGGGATCAGGGAGGATTCACTTCTAGATTAACTCAGTTAATCATGGAATTCCATGCATTTCTTTCCTTTTTTTTTTTTTCTTTCTTTTTAGGATTTTAACATGTCCTTGTTCCTGCGTTTAATCAGAAGATTGTTGTGAAGCTCTGCGCCAAGATAAATGTATCCAGTGAGGGGAACTGTTCCTGCTGTGGTCTAATAAGCGCAGAACAAATCCTTCCTTCTGAATTTATTTTAATGGCTTCAGCCCTGCAGTCATTAGGCAGCTGAACGGTGGGAGCTGTTTTTGTTTGTTTTCTAATTTATTCACTTGTTTTCCTTGGCTGGGCGGTGTAGGGCAAAGGAATTAAAGCATTTATAAAAATGAGCAAGTCTCAATAAATGAATGAAAAATTAAAAAACAAAGCAGCAAGAGTGTGTCCTGCTATTAAAACCATGGAAGCATGATCCGCATGCTCTCACTACGTCGTTTTCAGGGTTTCTGCTGTTTCCGTGTAGATGGACATCGCTTTCAAAACGTCATGTTCTGAAATAAACATGTAAAAGTGATGTTTTTTTCACTTGGTTGTGCAAACGGCGCCTCATGTCACCAAAACAGCGGGCTCAACTGGCTTGAACACAAAGATTGTGAGTTTACTGGTAACAGTGCGACTTTGCTTTATTTAAAGCTCACGTAGTAACTGTGAAGGGAGGAATAAAGTTATTGCTCTCAATAAGAAAAGTAATTTAGTAGAAGAGAGAGATGTTTAGACCAACAGGACAGTAAACCTTCATCCACTGACTGCAGGTACATTGCACCGTGTGAACACAGTAAAAAACCTGAAGACACACAGCACAGTGGATACACCGGGTCTTTGGAAGCAGTTCATGAGAAAACAAAGCAACAACTGAGTCCCTTGCTCCTTGGCTTGCGGCCTTACATTCCTCCAGACGTGTTACTAAGCTGTTGTTATACAGTGAACACTGACAGAGATGTGCTTGTCGGAGGCAGCGGGCGGCGGCGGCGGCGGCATCAGCTGGCCGACAGAAGCTCCTCCCAGGAGGGTTTCAGAGCTGCTAATCAAAAGAGGAAGGACCCAAGAAAAACAGAGCAGCGTCCTGGAGACACCGACATGTGGAGATGCTGGTCACTCTGGCAAGCTCAATAAAAACTGGAGAAAAACAATCGGGGCCTGCCAGCGAGCTTCCTAGGTTTCTGCACGAACTGGCTCCGTAGCCAGTGAATCACGGCTGGCCGGGAGTCACGGAAGGGATCCGCGCCGTCACAACTCATCTCTGACCGCTCCCGTGAAAATGCCCATTGTTGTGTGAGCCGACGATACACTGTAAAATACCAACTTCACCGCTTGATCCGTCGCTCGCATGTTTGTGTAAAGCCCACTCTGGAGGTGTTACGAAAATCACAGAGGGGCACTAATGAAATTCTTTCCCGGTTGTAACGACTCCTGCAACCATCGATCCTCCTTTGAAGGGCTTAAGGAGTCAACAGCGGTCTGAAATGTGGAGCCTTTGTAGGGCTTAAAGAGGCCGGAGGAGCCTGGAGGAGCCTGGAGGAGGGACGCCGCTGTGAGGGGTGTGAGGCCGTAATCATCACCTTTGGGTGGGAGTGGAGGGAGAAAGTGAAGAATTCCTCTGTGGCCGGGGAAGCGTTTAGAGGATGAGGCGTCGCGGGGAGATTAGCACTGGAGGAACACAAAACCGCAGCGTTCCAACCACAGAGCTTTACGCTGGCTGTTAAAAGGTGAGAGCTCAGAGGAGACGGGACCCCACAGGTCGGCCGGACCACTGCGGAGCGAATTAGCAGGGATTCAGACCCCGACCCCTTTAAAAAAAAAAAAAAAAAAACCCCGATCGCGAGCGAGGTGGCTTGCTTACAAATATAGGTTGACCGGGATGTGACCTCTCTACAAACTCAAGATGTTTCTCAGCAGAAGCGACACAGAAGCAGCAAGAAGCTTCACTCCTCCTCCGTGGAGCGTTCCAGCAGCCATGGTAGCTTGTTTACGTCTGACTAACACCCAGATCAGGCCGTCGCTACTCGCCACCTCGACCGGCGCCAGCTGCGACCCGGCCAGAAGCCTGCCGTCATGTGTTTGTGAGTCTGGGGCCTTTCAGGTGAAGTCTCTCCCCCTCACTTTAACGGAATCTTTGTGAGTCTTTAGGTCGTCATAACAACAGGCTTTCAATTTGACAACCTCAAAATTCTGCAAACTGCATTGATGAAAAGCTTTTTAGTGATATTTTAAATGTTCCTTTGATTAACTATTTCTGTGGTTTTAAGGACCAATTTCCAATGAAGAGCTCTCGTTTCTATCTGATTGAAATGAAAAAAAGATGGAAGTTTTCAAGCAATGCTGAGTAACTCACACTTACGTTACTCTCTTTGCAAATGATGCATCATACAGTAAAACAACTGGATTAAATAGCATGAACTAAATATTTCACAGAAATCTGCTAAGTTATTGACCAAATCTTTTGATTATGTTTGATGTTTAGTCAGGATAATCCTAAATGACACGAGTGCTTTAATCTGACTTTACTGTATTTATGGATCCTGAGGTAATGATCTGTCATGTGATATTTCAATAAATGGCCGATAAAGGGTCAACGAGAACTTCATGTCCATAGATTCAAGTCAAAACAGTCCAGAAAACGTTGACGGGTGCTCTCCTCTGTCCTCCATCATTTCATCCTCAGCCTCGTCCTCTCGGTCCCGGTTCTCTTCCTCTTTTTCTCTCTTCATGTAAAATGAATGCACGCCATGTCCCTTTCACCTCCTTCCCCTGACTTTACATCTGTGCGTCACCAACTCTTCTTTTTTCCAGCATGTAATGAGTCTCCTTCTTCTTCCAACCTGCAATAAACCTCCGTCGAATCTCCGCAGCTCCCGTCGCTCTCATCGCACTCTCGGCTCATAAGACCCACTTCAGGACTCATCAGCTATTTTTAGCATCACAATAAAGTTGAACAAAAAAAAGAAGGCCTTCCAATATTTCCAGACATTTCACATTAAGAGTGTTTCTGGGGAGGGAAACTGTTCCACCGACAGCAGGCTGCCAAAGCAAATGTGATCCAAAGGAAACAATAGCATGAAAACATCGGGGGGTTTTCTTCTTCATGACCTGATTTCTGAACAAATGCTGAAATAAATCTCTCTTCTTCCCCCTTTTTTTTTTCTCTGTGACATTTGAAATAAAGAGCGGTTTTGTTGGTTTTCAACGGAAAGTAATATCTTCCAGAAATATTAAACAGATGGCCGGAGGGAGGCGGAGGAGGGATGAACGGGGCTCGTCTGGAAGGAGCCCAGATGTTCTTGCGTCAAGTCGGTGTGTGCGCAGCTGTCGTTCGGCTCCGCCGCACAGCGCCGCTCTGTCAGGTGACTTCATAACGCCGGGTTTACTGAAGCGGCTGGTTTTTTTACACGCGACTCGAGCGTCTGCCGTGACTCTGCACGCTGCTATCACACGCCGCGGTGCCAAACCAGATGTGCGCGACGCGAAGGCTGGATCTGACTGAAGCCGTCATGAAAAGCTGCGCTGGAAAGCAAAGTGAAAAGTCCATTACGGGTAATTGGGCACATTTTATGCCCTGTCAAAACACACAGGCGCGCTGTTGCATCATTTGCCACAAAAAATCTGTGTAACCAAATGAAAAGGAGGGTTGGAGAGACAAAGTCTTGGAGTGGGCGGACGTTCTGGCCCGCCGCGTAATGAGACAGTTTCTTCATTGTAATATTGTCAGCGGTTTGGCGTGTGGAAGGGTATTTTGCACTTTTCTGCTCAGTCTGAGTACATAATGGGATTTAAAGACGACACGAAGCCACAGAATAAACAACCGAGAGCGCAGAAGTGGCTGGAAACTCTGAAGATGACAAGAAAATCATGGCAGGAAGAATCAAAATCGAAGATTACATTTAGTTGTTATGAAGTGATTTATGGAAGATATCTGGGTGATTTTAATGTAGTGTTAAGATTAATTCATTCATCACGTTCAGCTGAGGTTGAGCGGCGGTCCAAACTTATCATAGTCTTCACTATGTGTCGTTTTTAAGTTGTCTATAGTCTCAAACAAGGGGAAAAAAGCACTTAAAGGCAGCAGAGCAGAGTTTGGCGTAACAGTACTGTGTGTATGACACCATTAGTATTGAGAAAATAAAACACACCCTGCAGCGTTCACAGTTTCCCACAATGCAACATTCCCTTAAACATCTCTCACCGGACATGCAGTTCTGACAACCTGAAGTTTTTCTCAGCACTTTTTTAATATGGTGGCTTCAGTTTCCTAGTCCATAAGACGTATTCATCATTTATGAGATTATTCACAGACAAAGACTGTTTACAATGTGAATGAAACACACTTCTGAGTTAAGAGCTGAATTGAGTGAAGGACACAGAGAAATGCATCACGGGCTGTGTGTTGTCACCTGTTGGCGAGCTGTAGGACACGGTGACGTCTCCGGTCAGGTCAGCAGGTGGGTAGAGGCCGTTGAGGAAAGCTGAAAACTCCACCACTGTGGACGAGCCAACAGCTGGAGGAGAAAGAGAAGAGAAACCAAAGTCAACAAACAATATCAAAAAGAGGAATTCCAGAGACGGAGCGCGTCTTTATAAAGCTGTGTTTTCAGTGACTCAGTGTGTGTGTGTGTGTGTGTGTGTGTGGATGCAGGTAAACTGTCAATCATGAGTGTCTGGGTTATATTTGCTCATCTAAAAGCTTGATTTGTTGCAGCGGTGGCCTGCAGAGGTTAGGGAAGTGGACCTTGGGTCGGGAGTTCGCAGGTTCGAATCCCACAGCTGATGTGTCACCACTGTGGGTCCCTGAGGGTGACCCTTGACCCCCTCAATGTGGCGGCACCCCATCTCCCAGCCCTCCGCAAAAAGGGGATCAATGAAGCGTGATCAGGCTCGTCACGGATCTCACGAGGATTCAGGGTGAAATGTTAAAGCAACGCAAACCCATCCGGGACCAGGAGAGTCCAGCTCTATTTATTCTGTCTCACCTGCTTCAGTCTGGGAGTTCATAGAAGCTCGCAGTCTCATTACAACCGCAAAATCCATACAGGTCAAATTATGTACATTCAGCTTTTTGGGGGATTAATGGCTGAAGAAAGGATCAAATTATCATATAAATATGATAATCATCTCACAGCTGGCAGTGAAACGGGGACATTTACGAGGGGACAGGAAGGACCTCATGAAAAAACACTTTGTGCTCCTCTGTTTCATAAGTCTGGCCTCCGCCAGCAAATAAAAATCAAAACAAATTTAACATTTCAGCTTCAGCTTCGGCCAGTTTTGTTTTATGGGTGACTTGTCAGACGGTTTCGGTAGTGAAGTATCGGATTGCATAACAGCAGTTTCCCTTTTAATTAATCTGTGTTATTGCAGACGTTGATGTAATTTTGAGTTTTTCTTGGAGATTTCATTACAGCTTTCTTTAACGAGAAACACTGAATGATGAATAGGGAAAAGGGGGGGGGGGGGGTCAAAGAAACACGTGCAAACTTCAAGAGTCAGCGTTTCTGGAGGTGTGGACAGAACAGGATACGGTCCGGCCGAGGCTAAGCAGACCCCTCAACGTAAACACGCAAACGCTAGCGCACGGCTCGCACGCCGTGAGGACACGGGATTAACAACCCGGAGCGGGACGTGCGTGTGTGTGTGTGTGTGTGAGTGTGTGCACGCAATGTGAGGGGCGATGACTTGTAGCTTCCCTTCGACCTCCCCAAAAGCAACAGGAGAGAGGGAGAGGGCGAGCGAAGGAGGGAGACAGAGGAAACAGGCTGGAGACAGAGAGAGAGAGAGAGAGAGAGAGAACGCAGGGATCAAATACAGACAGAGAGGAAGGGATATATTACAGCTAATGGCTCCACGCAGTCACACACACACACACAGACACACACACACACACACACACACACACACACAGGGCAGCGTGGCAGTGTAATGGGGCATGATGTTCCTGAGCTCGCTCTGTTACAGGTGACTGAATCCCAAGCATGTGTGTATGAGCGCTAATGGAGACCTCAGAAGAGGACGAACGTCAGCGAAGAGACGGTATTATACCATTCTTATAAGTCTCTTTGTAAATTAATATGGTGCATTTCTATATTTAAAGGATCAGTTTGGTTTAAACAGTTTTCACGTTGTTTATGGAATGAAGTACAACAATATCCTCACCCAGAAGGCTTTTCTGATCCGAACAGTGCTTCAGGAGAAAGTTGGATCTAAAATCGAGCAGCGGACATCCCTATACTGTTAGCAGATGGGGCATGTATAGCGCCGCGAGCAAAATGGCTTTAATCGTCCAAAACCTCATTAGTTTCACCAATATTTCACCATGGTCCACTCACACCTCTCCTCCACGACAGCCCAGTGTTGCCAGATATGACATATATGCAGATATATGTCCGTTTTGAATGTACTACTTGGCGTCAACACGTATATAGACACCTACATCTAGATATCTATGTCTATATGTCTGGGCGGTAGTGTGACGAGAGCTACGGAAGCCACAGTGTTGTTGTGTGTGTGTTTTTTCGACTGATGATGCTTAATGCTAATGCTGCTTTTGCTAAAGAGAAAATCATTCAAAGTTCTCGTCCACAGCATCTTCATCCGACAGATATTCCTCCATTTTACACTACACTGGGAAAAAAGCACCGTGTGTAGCCTGAGGTTGCCCCGGAAACAATGAGCCGCACTGCGCATGGCGCGGCAGCCGTAAACAAAGCTTTCAGTTCAGAGGTCAGCAAAACAACCAAAACATTTATCTCTGTAATCTGCTTGAAAGAAGTTCAGAGGCGTTTGGCAGCGTGAGGATGTTTATTCCGAGAGCAGGGAGAAACATGCGTTAGGATCGGCAGTCGAAAAAACACACACACACAACAACACTGCGGCTTCCGTAGCTCTCGTCACACTACCGCCTAGACATATAGACATAGATATCTAGATGTAGGTGTCTAGATACGCGTGGACGAGAAGTAGTACATTCAAAACGAACATATATCTGCATATATGACATATCTGGCGACACCGGGCTGTCGTGGAGGAGAGGCGTGAGCGGACCATGATGAAATATTGGTGAAACCAATGAGGTTTTGGACGATTAAAGCCGTTTTACTAGCGGCGCTATACATGCCCAATTGGCTAACAGTATAGGGATGTGGGCCGCTCGATTTTAGATCTAACTTTCTCCTGAAGCACTGTTCGGACCAGAAAAGCCTTCTGGGTGAGGATATTGTTGTACTTCATTCCATAAACAACGTAAAAAACGGTTTAAACCGAACTTATTCTTTAAGGACGAGATGAAGGAAGTGACAATGACTAATGGAGGATAAAGAGACTTTCTCTGCACTCGTCTGTTGCTCTGTCCTCTCACTTACCATCTGACTCTTCTATCATTATATTTCTTTTCTTCCTAACATTATCGCTCCTTTTTCCTGGTAATATATTTAATATTTTATATATTTATTATAACCACGTTCGACAAGACAAGGCTAAATATTGTGATAATATCAAGAGTTCTGAGTTTTGTGTCAATAGATCAGTTCATTCTCCAGAGGAAATACTGGATTTACCCATATACAGTAAACCAGGGTAATTAAGGGCATGTCACCCATCTCAAAGTTCAGACATGAAAATTACAGGTAGACTGTCACTGTCATATAACCACCAACATGAGGCAACAGCCACACTAGTCTTTTCTTTTTCTCCAGAAATCGCTGTTCGGCAGCCGGATGATGGTCGTTTTTATATGAACGCTGCCTTCACTGGACTCTAAACTACCTTTTTTCACCATGGAGATCAGAGAACGTCGTAAAATCTCCATTTACTCAAAAAAAAAAAAAAAAATCTGGTTGTTAAAAAAACAAAGCAATATCTACGTTTGGGGAAAAAAAAGGTGAAACCACTAAATGTCATTACATTCCGTTTATCATTTGAACAAATCAGGATAATAAATGATTAAATATGATTTAAAAATGTGTCGATTAATGTAGTGACGTCTCTGTACTGGGAATAAAAACTGGAACTTGGAGCTGATTTGTTCAAACTGATTTTTTTTTTTTTTTGTATTTTCCAATATTTCCAGTACAAAATAAATGATCAAATGAAAACATCACAGACTAATAAACAGGTGTTGCAGGCCTCGCTAAATCCAGGATGTGATCATGAATGATCCCAAAGCGTCGCTAGAATCAGAACCAATTCTCCTCTTTTCTGTCTGCTCCTCTTCCTCTTCTTCATCTGCATTCCTGCTGCCTCTCCATCGATATTTTCAATCGTTCTGTTCTTCCCACTTTCCTCCCTCCCTCTCTCCCTCTTTCTGTCTGTCATCAGAAGGCTTTTAACCTGCGTGCCCTGCAGGTCACACTGGTCAGACTGGTTTAAGTGCCTTAAGTGTTCCCAGGCCCATTAAGACCAACAAACAAGACCAAAGAGGACTCAGAGTAATCCCTCTTCTTCTCTCCGGCTCTCCTTTCTTCTCCTCGGCTTGTCATCATGCGTTCGGGCACATCTGGACAGGCCGGGGCGGTGCCGTGGGCGTCGGGCCTGCGAGCGCCAGGTAGCCTGTCGGCCTGCGTGACCTGCGGGTCCGACCCGGCCAGGCTGCTCAGACTGGTCCCAGTGTTCTCAGGCGCATTAAACCATTAGCGCCGCTGCCAACCAAAACAAATTTCACAAAGAGGGCTGAAATCCCCCCGCCGCCGCCACCGCCGCCGCTCCCTCTCTACCTTTACTTCCCCCCCGTCTCTCCAGACTTTCCTCCGTCTCTCTTTTCACCCTAAACGACTGCTTTCATTTGCCACTTTTTCATTGCTTCTGCACATTTCCTACTGGCAGGTTCTCCCCCTCCTGTTTCTTTTTTCATCCAAATGCTGGTTCCACCTCCATCTCCTCGTCCAACATGGGAGATCCATCGACGTACAGGACATGTCAAACAAGACAAATGAAGGAAAATTTCATCTGGTAAAAACAAAAAAACACTTGGATGTGATCCACGCGTTTCCTTTGCCACAGGTTTTACATCAGATGCTTTTGTCGTCATGACTGGAGCTGAAACAGCAATTTGAATTAAATATTATAATATGGAGCTGCAATATTGGACATTTCTACCCAAACAGTGAATAAATAGACAAACAGATAAATATAATTGTGATGTTCAGGATTACGCCTGTATTTAACTCAGTTCAGCAGAACAGTTTCATTTGCAACATGCAGATGCACAGGCAAAACATGCAAACTCCAACAGGTCCAAGGCAGGGCTTGAACTGCGGATTCATTCCGTTCTGATTGGAAACTGCTCACCACACTTTTATCGTCTAAATTTAAACTCTGTCACTGTAACTCTTCAACATGCGTCAACGTTCTCCCCCAAGACGACCAAGTCACAGCATCCTAACGTGAGAACATGAGGATCACTCTTCCTGCGTCGTCTTCAGGCCTTCGACTGCAGTGAGAACGTTTAAATCACTTTGTCTCAGGTTCTCATGTGAGTCGCTCCACAGTGCTCTGCAGCAGCTGAAGAGCTCATGTGAAAAGATGAAGGATTTTTTTTTTTCTTTTTTCCACAAAGAGTTCTAAGTAACACGGTTAAGACGCCGTCTTCGAGGCCACACGCTATAAACAATCAGGGCTCGGGTTACAGTACTTGACAGCTCAGGTTAAAGGGACTACAGACTTTTAGAAAGGGAAGTCAGAGGTCAAGAGGGGTGGAGATGGGGACTGCTACCACACAAGGAGAGGGACAGGAGGCATGTGTGCACGTCGGTCCTTTCCCTGCCGTGTGCAAATAACACACAAAAAAAGGAAAAACCATTGAGAGGGAGACAAACGCGGAGGATAAATTTGCTCTGGGACGTTCCCGCCGTGCCGCCGGTTCACCTGAGTGCGGTGTGCAGAGTGTCAGACGAGGAGAACGTCCAGCGGCAAACAGCGCGAGTGTGCTGCTGAACGCCGACCTTTGACCTGAGCAGGGTACGGCCGGGTCAGATCGCTGTGTAGGGTCTGTACTTCAGGACGACTCCTCTTATATCTTTCATCTTAATAATAACATATCAGATGCAGAAACTAAACTTGAAACAGAGGTAAATAATAAAAAAACCTGAAACATTTCTGAATCAAAAATGAAAATGTTGAAGCTCGGTTGAATAAACAGCGTCTTGGAGCCCGTCAGCACACGGCTGGTTTGATGCTACGTATGTTTTTCTGTTAGAAGTTATTCTTAAGGGCTGTTAGGAACAAAAGGGCTTAAAAATAATGGTAATAATTCAAAACACCTGGTAAGTCTTCAGAAATAGTCTGCAACTGTCATAAAACATACACTATACCTAGAATTCTATAAATGCATATACAATTAATTCAGTTTGAAACGTGCGTTTTATTAAAAATGTAAAGTTCCGGCCTTCTTTCACCACAATTTATCTTAAAAATACAAGGTAAAAGTCGTGCTTCAGTGAGTTGCGGAGGCTCTGTGGCGCCCCCCAGGGGAGGACCCGCCCACAAGGCAGCTCTGAAGCCATAAGAAGAAGAGTTAGGGAGGGTAAGAAGTGCAGCGGAGGAAATATGGGACTCAGAGAAGGAAAAGGGGAGCAGGAGTAGAAAGGAGCAAAGCTACTGGGAGGACAAAATGACAAATGAAAGAAAGGAAGCAGAGAGGAAAAGATGGAAAGAGGAAGAGAGAAAGTGCAGCGAGAGGGAGGGAGAAAGTGGGAGAACAAAGGAGGCAGTGTGTGGTGAGCAGGGGATCCAGTCGCCATCTGAGACGAATAAAAACTGAAATAACAATAAAAGTCAGAAGGCGCTACCTCCCCTCCTCTCCACACAGCCGGCTCCCCGCGTGCACACACCAACACTCGTGCGTCGCCGTGCGCGCTCGCGCTTTGTTTTTGCTAAACCCACTTTGTGACAAATCTCCGCGAGACGCTTTGGAAATAAACTCGGGTTGACATTCGCACTTACAGTGAACGCACACACCCGCTCACAAAACAAGCGTGGAGGGACGGCGGGCCAGGGAATCAAACACACATGGGCCGGGAGTGCACGTGCGCACGCGTGCTCTCACACACACACAGCAGCTGTAGCAGGAGGACAAAAGCAGACTGTTCCCAGGGAGACGACTCCTGTGTGTCTTTGCAGATGCGGCGTGTTTGTGTGTTTCCATCTGTGCGAGTCTGAAGAGTCACGCCGCCACGCCGCAGTGTGTGGAGGAGAAAATGATGGAGTGAGACAGAGAAAACGATAAAGTGACGAGAAACAGAGAGAGGATGTGTCACGCCGGCAGTGCTGCAGTTGTCGGTGTTGCTGGTGTTTCTCTAAACTGCAGCCACATTTTCCCGGAACACCTGCAATATTCTGTCACGACGAGCTGGACGTGCTTTTACTTTAGCATTTTTTTATAAATTAAAAAAAGGTTCAAATGAGTCTTTACATTTCATCAGTATGGTGAAAGAAAAAGAAAAACAGGCAAACTAACAACAAAATACTGCACAGTGGTGCAGTGGTGGCAGGTGGTGGTAGATGTAAAAATGAGTGTGTGGCTGTGTGGTTTTCGCTTTGCCTTGTTCTCCCAAAGTCAGCAGCGCCTTCATGTCTTTGATCCTCTCTCTGAAGCTAAAGCTGCTCAGGTTGCTTCTTTTTAGTGCGTGCAGATCCGATCAGTCAAGTCTGGTCATGAACTTCCAGTCGTGATCGAAAGAAAGAGAATCGAGGATTCCAGCAACTCGAGCCCGGTTTACACAACCATTTCAAGTGGAAAAGCAAAGCTTTGGCTGCATTTTGGGCCTCCACTGAAGCCACTGGAAACAACTTTTTGGAAATGGTTTCCAAGGTGGAACTTGTTGAAAAAGCTTGAGACCTGCAGTTTATGTGTAGGTGAGCATCATTTTCAGAATTTTGCCAAGTAAAAACTTACTTAGCTCAAAAACAACGGGTTTTCACTGTAAATTTGGTGCAAACAGGGCGTAAACTGAGTTTTGGCCACATGGTGGAGGGAGCCTCGCTGAGTTCTACCATCCGACAGAGGATCAGAGTAGAGCTGCTACTCCTCCACTCTGATCCGGATTCCCCACGGTACTATACCAGGCTGTGGGGTCCGACAAGGACCTGCAGAGGAGATGATACTGGTGGTCCTAGGAGCAGCTCGAGGGGCTCCAGAACAGCTGGAGAAGAGGTGTGGAGGGGTATGTATTGGCTTCCTAAATCCATCCTGACACCTTGACCTCAGGGGGACTGAACAGGAAAGGAGATGGATGGATTTGAATTCTGATCGCCTCGCAGCGGTAAGATCGTCCAGACCCAATTTGATGGAGCGTCGTTCGTTTCTGTGTGACTGAATGTCAACCAGCGTCCTCTGGCTTCCACCCACTGGGAGGACTGGTGGGCTCTGCCCGATCTGAGGTACAATCCAAGGTTCAATGGGTGCGACTGTAAGTGTACACTCACTCTCACACACACACACACACACACACACACACACACACACAAGTCAATCAACACAGTCAATCAGACTGCTGTTTTAAGAGCAGAAAAATTACGTGCTCTTTCTTCATCACACCTACAAACTTGTTTTTTTTTCCCCTGCAACTACTAATAGCCATCAGAAACAGGCCGGCTTTTTGAAGTTCTGACAAAAAAAAAAAAAAAAAAGACGGCATCGACTCCAGAGGTGTAAAGCCAGGCTCGCTCTTTGTGCTTTAACAGCCAATCATTAAAATTAATTAAACATTTCCTGGCAGTGGAAGTCTTTTTTTTCCCTTGTTCCCCCGTATTGTATGTTTATGGGTGATACTCTGCATGATTTACTTCAGCGTACACGCTGTACTGTTTACACCAGGTCGGGATTCCATTTACAGCTCAGCAGCCACTTCCCCTGCAATCCATAAAGCGGGGCGCAATTTTCTGGACAGAATCACAGAGTAAACGCCGACTGTGAGGCTGGAGTCCAGCCTGCATCTCGCTCCTCATTTAAACCGGTGAGGGCTCTATTAATCATTTTCTTTTCTCCTGATTTTCCAGGACTGTAACAGATGTGAAACAGGCGGTTTGGGGCCAGACCTGACCACCGAGGGTCAGCTGCAGCGGTGAGCTTTTCTGGGTCCCAGAACGTCCAGAGGGATGACGGGAGTATGTAAGGACGTCTCCAAGTGAGAAAATGTTTAAAATCTTGTGAAATGACTAATCTATGCACCATTGAACTAAGATTCTCACCATTTTCTTTATTATCCTTATTAGTATCATTATTACCCTTTCAGTTGGAATTTTACAATTTTGTAATAATTTATCAGAGTGAAAACATGTCGGTTGAGCCATTCCTTATGCACTTACACAAGTTTTTCAAATGGAAATTCAAAATTGAATTACATTTTGGGCCTCCGCCTACAGGACAGTGGTGCTTGGAGAAAATGAAAACTCAGTTTTTTGAAAACGCTCAGGGTTGTGTCTCTGTGTAAACTGAGATAAATACTGCGACTGCGCATGTGCACCACTGCCACAGTAAACATTTCTTCTTCTTTCAGAGCGCCGTGACTTTTACAGTCACGACTTGTCGACTTTGCAGTCACCTGTCACCGAAATTCAACACAACTTTGTCGCCCGTGGATTCACCACTGACGTTTGTGACGTACTGATCTGTGTGTGTGTGTGTGTTTGTGATTTCATTGCAAAACCAACCAACAGCACACAATGCCGCTTCAGCGTTTCTGATGTTTCCACGGAAACAGACGTCATTTTCAAAACGCTGCTGTATAAATGTGACACTTTTCTGAACCGAAAGCAGAAACTGCCACATTCCCGCGCTGCCCGCAGCGAAAACCGCCCCTGCTGGAACGCGCACGTGTTCATGCATGCGCGGATGTGCGTGCGCACGTGTTTCAATGTGAGTAGCTGCTCTGCGCTTGTTGTTGCTGGACAGCGGCTTCTGAATTCGACCGGCCCTGACCGCCACCGAAACCCGTGTAAACAAAGCGTCTCTGTAGCGGTGAATACGTGACGGTGCAGCGGCTCAAAGCCTCTGATCTCCATATAAACTGTGAGAGACTGACCGCTGCTGCAAGCAAACCAACCAGATGAGTAAAGAGTTTTTTTCTTGGTTTTTCAATACTTTTCTGGCATCGTCTTCAATAAATTTACTTTTAATTTAGCTTGAACTTTCACTGGAACTCTTATGATTGTCTGTCTCTGCTCAGGAAAGGCTTTTCCCCAACCAAGGGTTTCCTCACAAGGGAAGTTATAAATAACTAACAAGAAAAGCATGATGTCTTTGCACATTTACTGATCACAAACAGCAAGGAAATAGCAACGTAGCAACGCTCCTTTGGCAACGAATCTCATAACATTAGAAAACCTGTTTACATTTCTTTTAAGTGCTTGTGTGTAAATAACATGTATCTGTGGGATGAGCATGAAAAACCATGAAGAACTTACCAAATATTCTCTGCAAATGATAAAAATCCTTTGTGAAGTTTGTTTGAGTTAGTGGGAAAAGCTGTTTAGAGAGCACGCCGACGATAAACATGGAATGTACATGAGAAGCAGGCGACGTGCGGTTGAGGACATGAAGCAGGACGTGTGGAATGCTTCCTAACCACAGACGTTTTTTTTTTTGTATACGTTGTGGTTTCATGCATGCAAACATGCAAAGTTTGAAAATAACGAGCGCAATCAAACCTACAGCTGAAACAAAGAAACAAAAAACACGGCTAATGGCTGGAAAAAAAATAAAGCAACTGCTCAAGACGTTGGGTTCCGTTATTATGATGTGATGGTAAAATAAGTGCATAGAAGCCGGGCGGTAAAGTTTAGATCAAAACTGTTTGGGTATTTGAAAGAGTGGCAGGATGGAGAGAAATAATAAAAACAAAATGTTCATTGTGAGCTTGGTAAAAGACGAAATGCAAAGCGTATAAAAAAGGGGGTTATTATGGATTTAGGCGGACACAGCAGTGTTCAGGAAATGTGCTCAAACAGGGCACCGTGCTTGCATTAGCTGGGGTCGTGTACCATATATGTACAGATAAGAATGCACTGTGGTAAAACGCATTATGTCTCCGCGCGGAGGCACCATGAATCATGGGAAAGCGGTGGTCAGTTTGATTCAGGACTCGGAATAAATGGCTGACGTTCCGACCGACCGGCTGCGAGCGTCTGCTCACATCTTGAAATCATAAATTGGCGATTCCATTCTGGTCCTTCTCGAAAAGCTGGGAGACGACTCCTCTGTGATGGATGGTGGGTTTCATGTCGGGAGCAGGTTTGGAGTCAGAGAGGGACAGTTTTCTGGTAGGACTCCAGCTTCTGTGTCTGAGAACAAGGCCTCAGAAAGTAACACGACCCCCGCTGTGTTATCACAACCTGCAGAGTTTCACTTGGTATCAATTTATCCCAGAGGAGATTTACACCCTCACGGCGACAATTCTGCAAATTACAAGACGGTGTTTTGTTTGAATAAAAATGTAAATGACTCAATTCGGACCGGCTCGATGTGACACACTGAAGCAATAAGTTTCCCCTTCTGAAATAAACCTGCCATGGCGGAGCCCCGTTTGAACCGGCCATGTATGGAGGAGCTTATTCATGCCTGGCTGCAGTATTTTCCCTTTAGGGTGCTGTTAAAATGAGTCGGTGATTCATTTGGTCGGCGTGTTTTCACACACACCGATCCCTGTGAGACAGATTGATGTACAGCACGCCGCTCTGCCAGTCCTGTAAGCCGTCCACGTCTCATCCGCACTCCAGCATCGCTTTCAACTAACGGAAGACGCTTCTGATTCTTCCATGAAGCAATAGATTCACGTTATATGTTAGCTGTCAGGTGAAAACTAAATCCAATGTTTCCAAACACGCCTGCGATGTCTCCCAGCTGGAGCGTATCCCGCTCAAATGAATCAGGATTTAAAAGGCTTCTGCAGAGAAGAGTTTCATGCGGACTCTTGATTTTACATTAGAGCGACTGAAACGAGGGGATAGAAAACCCCGGGCTGGACCAAGTCGCAGACGACCGGGGGGCTCACAACCCACTGCATTACTTCTCAGAACTCGCATTGCTTTCGATAAACACCAAAAACCAACGGGACTGACGTCTGATCCGCTTCCAGCTCATCAGTTTTTCTATCCAACAAAAAAGTTCTTCATCACCTCGACCAGTTTGAGTCTCCTGACCTCCAGCTCCAAACACAATAAACCAGCGCCCCCTGGAAACAAGGCTGAGGACATTTCATGAGTTCATAAGATATTCCATGATAAAATTCCTCACACAAACCAGGAAGTGTTTGCTGTCTTCCCTGATGGATGTGATAATCACGTCAGCCTTCACCTCCTGCTTCCTCCAGCTGCTGCTCGCTGAACGAGAAACATTTCACAGCAGCTCCATCACGTCAGGAATGTCGTCGAATTCGAAAAACGCCCTTAATCTGGTTTGTTTTGCACAGGAAGAACTCTCATAACCACATGCAAAGGATTCTGGGTGACACACTGATGTTTTTCCAACATTTGGCAGCTTCGGATGCTTCGTACAAACAATTCCCATCATCCCGCTCCGCCACACTGTCCTGCTGCGCTTTGGCGTCTTGAAGAAAGAAACCCAAACACAAACCTTTAACTTTTCCACTTTTCTCCAGGCTAAATGAAAACGCTGCGGACGTCTAGCAGGGCCGATGTGGTTAAGAGTCCAACGAGCAGAGCAAGACCCGACACCACAGGGGTGAGCGGTTCGAGTCCCAGAGGAGACACATCTTTTAAACTGTATGTGGACGCTCACAACACAAAAAAAAACAAAAGAGCCCTTCAACAACTGGCTTACATTACACACACTGTAAATTTACTTCCAAGTTTACATGCAAAGAAAGGAGGAATAAACGGTGTGTGTGTGTGTGTGTGTGTGTGTGTGTGTGTGTGTGTGTGTGTGTGTGTGTGTGTGTGTGTGTGTGTGTGTGTGTGTGTGTGTGTGTGGGTGATTCGGTTCAAAGCGGCAGACGTCTGATGGAAGAGGTTGATACAGCTGGACAACAAAACACACAGAGTTAAAACTGATAAGAGCTGAGCAAATAAATGCACACACACACACACACACACACACACACACACACACAAGAAGGTGAGATTGGAGGAAGGAGGAGGAGCTGACAGAATGTGTGTTGAACATGTGGTGTGTGTGTGTGTGTGTGTGTGTGTGTGTGTGTGTGTGTGTGTGTGTGAGATTCAGAAACAGACTCAGGGTGGAAACTACAGAAGTAATTGATTACCTCAGATGACAAACGACTGTGTAATAAACCAGCTGTATAAAGAAACTTGGAATTTTCCTCAAAAACACTATTTTTCATAAGATACACCCTTAACTGTTTTTTTTTATGAACAGTTGGATTTTTATTGCATGTATTCACCACAAATGTTGAACTTTTTACAGCAGAAACTTGAGATGAATGCCTCGGTAACAATTAAATTTGGACTGTAAATTTTTTTCTCCGATGCGGCATCAAATTGAAAAAGTTTGTTTTTGCAAAATGTCTCACAATCAGCACTGAAAATTATTCCAATGATTTGCTTTTTTTAATTTAAAATTCCATTGGTGGTTTGGCTGGATTGGAGCCTGTTGTGGGCCGGTTTTGGCACATGGGCCTTATGTTTGACACCCCCAATCTAAAGCATTTATTATAGAAACAAGACGTCCTACATGGCCATTCACATCCCTTCTTGTTTCTGCGAGAGCTCGAGTCTGACCGGAGTTTTACTGAAATTCAATCACAGAAATCACGACTTCAGAGGTCTGGTTCTGAATTTAAATAAAAATCTATTACATATTTTCCTACAATCAAAAATCATAAAGGTGTTTTAATCCCTGCAAGGCTGATCTAATTAGATCTGATGAGATCAAAGACAATATGTTCACGTTTGTTTGAACTCTCTTGAATCAAATGCACTAAATCCTCAGTGGAAACGGCAGACTTCATTTTGAGCGGAGGGATTCGGTGAGTGAGTGTGGAACACGGAGCAGTGATGCTGAACTGACCCATGGGCTCCAGGATGAACTGGTCCTGAGAGACGGCCAGGGGAGGCTGGACGCTGACGGTCATCTTGAAGGACTGGACCACACTGGCGGCCTTCAGCTTCACCTGGGGAGACGACGGTGACGTGGAGGCACAGGAAGAGGGAGAAACGAATTCAGGGGCAGGATGACGGAGCTTCAGCCAGATTCTGTTCATCTGATCTCAGCGATTAAAGAAAAGACTTGATCTGACCTGTACGGTCACTGAGGGGACCGGCAGACCGTCCATATCCTGGATCAGAGCTTGCTGCGGAGACAGTTTACAGAATAAGCAATACCTGGATATGTGTGTTGAAGATCAATAAATAAACGCTGTCCGCTTACCGATGGGCTGTCCATGCTGGAGGACACGCTGACCGTCACAGACAGGTCCTCCTCAGCGTCCGTCTTGGGCAGGATGTCTAGAATAGAATGTATTGAAGGTATTCAGACATGTGATTGTCTCAATGTGTGTGTGTGTGTGTGTGTGTGTGTGTGTGTGTGTGTGTGTGTGTGTGTGTGTGTGTGGAGCGTCCCGTCGCTCGCCTCCCACCCTGAGTCCTGGACGCCTCCCGGATGAACCTCTGCAGCTTCTTCATCTCGGCGTCCACCTGCTCGTAGTCGGCCTCCCTGGCGTCCACCTTGGGAGTGGTGAAGAAGGACGGGTCGGTGCCCATGTAGGAGCAGAGGAGGTGGCCGTCCGAGCTCAGACTGACCACCGCTCCCTTCAGCTCCCTGAGGAGGCGGAGAGACAGACGAGAGCGTTTGGATCCTGCAGTTCAGCAATAAGGTAAAGCAGATCCACTGAACATGGAAACGACTGAAATGTACCTTCTTTTTTTTTTTAGAGTGAGAGAAAGTAGTGAACACACACTATGTCAAGAGTGATCACTCAGCAGGGAATCCACTGCTGTGATGAATGGATTTCTGTTCACACCATAGATCGTTAATATAATGGATGGAGCTTTCGTGACGTCAGCCATAGCGTTTACAAACGCCGTTCTGCAGACTTCAGCGAGTCCAGCAGGACGTCTCCGTACTGAACATTTGAAACCGGATGTAAATGTGATTGGTCCCGCCCGTCGCGTGACCGCATCACGTGGACAGAGGAGGCGCTGTGATAGGGCGATTTATGCCAAACTTTAACTCGTAATATAAAATTAACAGATGATTCATCTGAAAATCAGAGTCTGGTGAAGCAGCAGGTTGTAGAAACTAGTGATAGAGACCAAAGCATGTTCTGAAACCGGGCGCTTTATATGTTTATTTTCACTCTGAAAATCGGCATTTTTTTGAATGGGTTCCAATGAGACCAGGGCTCTTTTTGAAACCAGCATCATCTGCTGGAATTTCCCCGGAATTACAGCTTTTTTGCACTTCCGCATTATCTTCATGTCTTATGAGCGGAGGCTGGCGCCTGGTTCACACCAATCAGTTCATGAGGACAGGTGGACAAGAGAAATCTCAAAAAAATGTCACTTTTATTCAATAACGTGACGTAATATTGGCATTGAGAACGATTTTAGAAACATTAAATTAGTGAAAATATAAAGATACACACCACCTGAAGCCCAGTAAAATTTATTGTACAGACTAAAGATTATAAGAAGAACAACAAAAGCTGAGAGACGCAACAATGTGTTTCCACTTGATGTTTGTGTGTATATATGTGTGTGTGTTAACTCTTTGCAGATGTATGATTTCTGCTCCAGCGGTGCAGAAACACACACACACAAACACGCACGCACGCACGCACGCACGCACGCACGCACGCACGCACGGGGGGTTGAGTGTGGAGAGCGGCAGCAGCCAGCTCCACACCTGCACAGGAGGGCGTCTGAGGGGGCATAAAACTTTCACTTTAACTGCTGCGGAAACACACTCTCTGTCTCACGCACACACGCTCACACACACAGACACACACATTCTTAAAGTCTCCCATTCTCCAAAACACATCGCGGCTCAGCCTGGACCTGAAAACGAGTTGGCTCCACTCCAGAGACTCAGACTGTTGATGAAGCGTATTAACCTCCGGACCGAGCAGCGCATGAGGCCGTTCAGCCGCACGTCGCCACAGTTCATCACAGTTCATCACACTTCATAACCAGCCCTCTCTGAAAAAGATTAAATATATGCCAACATTTCAAGGAAAGTACACATAGAGAAGGATTTCATGAAGTGGTCTTCAGGTTCGTCCCGTCAGACACAGCAGCTCAGGCTTAATAAACTCTTCTTCACCTGAATCCATAAACAGAAACGCTAAAAACAAGCCAACAGTTTTTAACAGTGGAGGATCACTTGAAGAGTCTAGTCTCAGGGCTTTTCTGGTGGACACACACTCATTGATAATCTGATCTCCCGTGGGATTCTTATGAGTTTCTGAAGCATTTTGACATTTTGTGTGTAAAACATGGGGCTGTTATTAAGACGGCGTGGTGGGAAGCTGAAGAGACGTCCTGGTGAGAAGCAGCGTGATACAGAATATGAAAACCAGGCAGCGTGTCTGGAAAAAAGACATAATCCCTCTGGTGAAGCCACATTCAACTCAGAATGACACACAACCTGACGAAAATGAACAGGTGCAGCATGAACAACTGCTGCTACCATGTGAAGTTACCTTTCAATGACTGGAAATATATGAATAAACTCTCACCTGACAGTGAATAAACTGCCTTTACTCACTGTCAGAGAGACTTGAGAGGGATGGATCATATTCACCTCAAGCTTTAGTCACTTGTTTAAAATGTTATCATTTTATGCCCGTCAGGTCCTTACTTCAGCCAGGTTTGTTTAGTTTTTCAGACTGGGTCCATATTTGGACTGGTACAAACCAGGAGTGTGTAACAGCGGTTCAGAAATAGCCGGATCATTTGATCTCAGGTTGGCAGAATCAAGCCATAAAATTCAATAGTGCCTTCAAAAACCAAAGCAAGAACTCTGAAAGCACTGCTGTAAATTACAGATAACTGCTTTGCTTGGTGTGTGTGTGTGTGTGTGTGTGTGTGTGTGTGTGTGTGTGTGTGTGTGTGTGCGTGTGTGTGTGTGTGTTTCTCTCCCACACTCTGTGCAGCGACCCTCCGACACACCGAGCAGCCCGATGGCTATCGAATGCTTTAGAACAACATCGCCTCAAACCAAACCAAACAGCAAGCCAGACACACACTATCTCCTTCATCTCGTACACACACGTACGCGCACACACACACCAGAAACCACATCGTTTTTCAGCCGTGTTTGGCGCTGTAATTGTATCAAATTGCAGCGCGATTGGCTGCAGCGTCTCCCCTCCCCTCCCGGCTCTGATTGGCCCGCTGCTACAGATCGTCAGACATTTCCTGTTAAATGTCACCGGCTGGATTTCACAGGCTGATAAACCCGATGAAATACCTGCGGTGTGTGTACACACACAGTGGGTTCACACTCTGCAGGAGGCGCCGTCGCGTCCTCTCATCCTCACGTTAAATGAGTCTCCCCGGGCTCATGAGCACTTCGTCTCCACCTGAAATTGACCTGGCCGTCGTCGGGTCTCGCGTATTAGGTGTGGTCGGACTCACGGAAAGCTGGCGACGCGAACAGCCACCGGCACAAAGGAGAGCTGGGCCGCCCACTTCAGCGTCACGTCCTGGTACACCAGCAGCATGTTGGTGTGGTTCCCCAGCAGGAGGTTGGTGGTGCCGTCCGTCACTGAAACGAGACGACAGGGAATTACAATTCAAAAGTTCAGTCTGACTGGAACAATACAGAATTATTTTCCCTTTTTTTCCTGATCTAAATGGACAGCTATCGTGAAAAATTGAATTTTAAGAGCTTTTAACAGCTCTCCCCCCCAAACCAATCATGACGCGGCAAATACGCATGCGCAGCATTTTAGGAGAACCTCGTACTGCCACAGACTTTCATGTACTGCCGTTTCACCGACAACTTCCACTTCTACATGGCATGTTAGCACCATAGAAATATATATAACAGACTTAGTCGACACATCCCTCCACTGTCAGCAGAGAGTCTATGTATCATATACCTATGCTCATCAGGCCCATGCTGTTATGCAGGTTCCGCGGTAGCGTCAAGTTGAGTTGTTTGGACTTCCATGTTGAAAATCTGGCAAATAAAATTACTAATACTTCATAGTACAACAGTACTCCATAGTGCTAGAGGTGCTAAAATAGCTTATTATTGAGTGCAGATGACTGGTAGGCTTGGAAAAGCAGGATACGGCTCCTTTAACTGAGCTTTAATGATTCGCCCTGATGTACCGCGGTCACAAACTCAAATTTACGGGTTCTTTTCCAATTTTCAGTTTTAGAAAAACAGTGGTGTTCACTGACAAATCCGACGGCAGCGGAGCACAGAAATAACAAATTCCTGTGGTGGGTGGCACTGCGCTTTAAGATGAGTTAAGACACATTTCTGTGAGTCCCACATCTGGCTTCACGCAGTGAGATCTTGTCTTTGGTATCTTTTATTCTGAGGTGAGGTCAGCTCTCACAGGTGCATAAACAACTCACTTTCTCCCGTGAGTCACAAGTAGAAACTTCTACTATAAATACCACTTTTGTTTGACGCACAAATGTCCAGCGGATCCCGCCGGCGGTGCGGCCGCCACCTAGAGAGATCTGAGGTGACGGCCACACGCAAAAACAAACACGCCGCGCTCACGCGGGAGAACACGCGGCTTCTGATGCAGCGAGCGGTCAGCTGGGTGGTACGGCGCAGGGGTCAAAATGACAGGCTGCGAGCCGCCGCCACATCAAAGCAGGCGCACACCTTACGTCTCGGCACGGGCCTTATAATTACATAACGTAATTATGAAAAAAAAAGAAAGAAAATACAACATTTAATCTCCGCTCTGGCTTCTGTCCTTTCACTGTGCGGTCACCCGTTTTCTTCCTTCTGGATTGATGTTTCCACACCTATCTTCTGAATGTTTCTCAGCTGTGATCCCTCGTACAGGCCATCTAACCACATGCCCGGCTGTTGTCAATCAGCCTTCTGGTTCTCCTGGAGCACGTTTTCAGTCTAGCAGCAGAGCAGCCTCTGTGGCGTTAAGATGATGTGAATATGAAGGTCAGACGGGTGGAATCGCATAGTTTTCTGATGCAACTCATCGAGTAATCATGACGCAATACCGATTGTCAACATGTTTCTCAGAGAGAGAGTTATAATCCCATTCCAATGCAAGTAATTTAGCATTTCATTCTGGTTTGCATGCAAAGGTCGAACTCTGACTGGAGTGTTTTGGACGAGTCGTCAAGCCAATAAGGTTGCTTGAAAAAAAGAGTGGGAAGAGGTAGACTGGGAGGGTGAGGGCTGCAGTCCAGCACACGCAGCTGTGAGGCTGGAGGCCAGAAGGAAAAGATTAGGAAACACTCGAGCAATCACGTTGTCTATCCGCCTCTCCGCCGCGCTCTTAAACACCGCGGCTCCATCAGAATCACTTAAGGCGCCGCTCGGCGGTGAGAAGAGCGAGCGGCGAACACGGGGCCGGCAGCTCCGGCAGTCACGGTGTCGCCGAACATCACGGCGAAGCGGACGGCGCTCGGGATGTTCAGCTGCGGCGCTCTGCTCCTGGGAGCCGCCGTCTTCCCGCCATGTGGAAATTCTTATGCGGTTTTGATTGTTGACAGGAATCATGTCCCAATAAAAGCTTCTTTTGTTGAGCTGGCACTTCATGCACTGAATTTATAGACAATTTCCAAGAGCAATTTAAATAATCTAAATAATGTTTGGAACCGACAGCGAAGGGCCACTTTGAAAGCTGAGATATTTTAATTCTGAAATTGAAAACAGAGATCAGCCGAAAGCTCTTGGCTACTCCTGCATTACCTCCATAAATCCTCCCCTCTGGACTTTCCTATGTATTTCTCTCCTTGCTTTCATTTAAATCCCCTCTTTTTTTATCTCCCTTTTCCATCTGTCTGTCTACTTTAAATCAAGTGTATGACTCTCAGAAGCGGCTCTCCGGTACACTGTTCTGTGAGGCGATGCAGATAGAAACACTGATGTTGCTCTGAATTTTCAGGAAGGTTGTTTCTCTGCTTAAAGGTCACACAAACCTTCACTTGTGGATTTAATCCAACTTGTTTTTGGCTCAACCTCACGATGAGAAGCAGGTCAAAATTAAAATAGCATCAAATAAAAACCAACTGTGTTAAAATTACAAAGTTAAACCTTTTCTTTTATTTCAAGTAATTTAAGTTTTGACAAAAAGATTAATAAAAGTTGTTTCGTGGACAGAAGTGAGTTAAATCTGAGTCGCACCGTTTGGTTTCTACGGTTGCAGTAAAAAAGTAGATCTGTGCGTTTTGTGCATGGATATGTGAGCAGTTAGCTTTCTCACCTCAGATAAAATGACCTTTCAGTAACAGCTGCTCCGCCGCCTCAAACAGGCTGTAATTCCCTCACTTTCCCCTCCACCAGAGGCCCGGCAGGCTGAAGCGTTCAAAGCTGGAACTGGTTACAGGTGTGGAGCTGCTCCGCCGTAAATTTCAGGCTCATCTGGGACGGCCGACAGTCACGTCTTCATTTCCAGTTTATCTCATAAAGCACTGCTGTGTTCATGTATCCTCCAGAGAGAGGCTGCGTTTTAAAATTAATACAATTTCCTCCAAACTGAAACCCCAACAAAACCTGTAATCTCCCATAGTTACTGATATTTACTGTTGTCGGAGACGAGACGAGGTCGTCTTCATCTGTCAGGATTGAGGGTGACAGATAAATCTCCTTGTTGACCATAGGTGTCAAACATGAGGCCCGAGGACCAAAACTGGCCCACAGTAGGCTCCAGCTTGGCCAACCAAACCACCAAGCAAACTATAACAATTTCAAAGAAAACATAGAATGCAAGAGGGAATAGAGAAGGTTTTTTTTTTCTTGGAGATTTCACTGTATGTTGCACCAGATGAATTAATAAATGAAACTTTATTTCTGAAACGTAAATACAAAAATTACAATCGGATTTTTGTTGAGACGGTCATCACTTTCAGGAGTAATTGGTTTTGGGAAAATGTCGACATTTTAATCAAGCATACTCTGCGCCACAACAAAGAAAAACTTTAAAGTTTAAATCTAAAGGTTATTATTACTCTATTTTAGTAGTTCAGTCCACTCGACATGAAATCGGGCTGTATGAGTCTCCTGAACTGAAAAGAGTTCGACACCCTAGTTTTTACCGGATAAAAGTAAAATCCACTCTTGGCGAATATTTGGCGATTCGAACTGGAATGGTGAAAATCCTTCCTAATCATTGGTCAGTGGGCCTCGCCGCCTTCTGTCTGGCTCCGATCACTCAGGCAGGCTGCTGGACGGACTCCACTGATCCGGCATTTTCAACACTCCGGTGTTAAAGCCCTCTCTCCACTGGGGGCAGTTTGGACTTCGGCGTCTTGCTCAAGGACAAAACCTGCTCTAATAGCCGAGGCAGCGTGTGTGTGTGTGTGTGTGTGTGTGTGTGTGTGTGTGTGTGTGTGTGTGTGTGTGTGTGGCCTCGGACTCGCTCTACCTGTGGTTTGGGTGGCTGGGAGGGTGTGGCAGAGGAAGGACAGCCGACCGCGTATTGAAAAAAAAGACGTCTGCTTTTAACGAGGCTATGATTGATAACACCGCGATGCGAGAGCAAGCTGAAAAAAACGGAACAAGTTGCTGGAAGTCATGATGGAAATACTACCAGGACCTGCAGCTTTCCTCAGCTTTACCGAGTTTTATAGAGTCTCAGCTCGCTGTTTTCCTTTCCAGGCAGAAATTTTACGGTATTTTCACCACTCTCAGGGTCAGATTTCGGGTGAAGGAGGCAGGAAGGGTTTTTAAAGATTTTTTTTTTCATTTAAATAAATCCAGAAAAAAAAAAAAAAAGCCAAACCAGTACACTACCTGCTCATAAACACACAGATGCCTGACCTGGCTGCTGAACTGAGCACTAACTGGACATTTAATCCCCTAAAAGAAATCCCCTTTTTTTTGACAACAATAAGATGCTTGTAACACATCTGTGACGGCCATGCTCTTCACTGTCCAGGTCTGTTTTAATGCTCGGACCAGAGCTGCTCCGTTTATTCCGACGCTTCCTGCCAAAAGCGGCTTCCTGCACAGTCAGTCATGTGGCGGCGAGCCGCACCGCGCCGCACAAACTGCTTTGTTTTCACGTCTTTTATGAACTTGTTTCCAGAACTCTGCTCGCGGCAGGTGCACCGCGGCACAATAAACGTATTTAGCTTCGGGCTGAAAATCACATCAGCGTTTTGAGAAGTTTCTCTTTCAGCGACTGCTCTTACGTCTTTTTAATGGCGAGGTTGCAAAAAATAGCTTTCATGCGCATTTTTATTTTCCTCAATTATCTGTGGTGGCTCCGGATTAACTGCCAGCCGTGGTCATTTAACGTGCCCAGTTACATAAAAACTTACAGGTCGCTGTGAACACGGATGGTTTAAAAAAAAAAAAAAATCTTGCACGAAATGTGCACAACCTGTCCAGAACTTTATTTCCTCTTTACAATAGTAAAATCTCTGACTCACAAACTGGTTAAAACGAAAGCAGAGTGCTGGGAAGGTTTATAATTGACAAAATGTAATAATTTGACAGACTCAATGATTCAGAGTGATTTATGGTCCTTTTGAAGTAGATGTTTTTCCTACCTTGTTATGTAAAGTCATTAAATTTGTGTTCTCCTGTTAAACAGCAAAATATTAACTCAAAAAGTTCTTTCCATGTATTTTAAAAAATATATGGTGTAAAAACATGTAATGCAGGTGGATTTTCCCTTCTTTCTGAGGCATTATTTGACAGATGTGACATATAATCCCAGAAACATGGTCCACGTGTCCTCTCAGCATTCAGATCCGAAACGCGCTCATGAAGACAAGGCTTCTTAAAGTAAGGTGGAACATGAGAACCTCTACAGACCGTAAACCAGCTGGGAGGTTTATATGTGCCAGGATCAGAATCGCCACTGTTCCTACGCTTTACCGAGTTGTCAGATTAGAAAGGAAATATCAGCATCATGACTCTAAAGTAATTTAACCTAAGTTCTGAGAATTCTAAACTGTAACTCGGCAGTGTTTGATGGAACAGAGAAGAAGTTCTCCGCTGCTCTGGGTTCCCTGGATGAGACGTGAGGAGCGACCGGTCTACCTGAGGCGTAGGGCAGGAAGCAGCTGGGGTTGAACTCCAGTTTCTTCATGAAGCGGATCTGCCCGTTGTCACGGAAACAGTAGAGGTTCCTCTCGCCCAGGACAAAGATGGAGGCGGAGGAGTGTGAGAAGGAGGGCACGGACAGGTCCAGGGCCTGTTCTCCCAGAACGAACGTCCAGTCGGGCTGCAGCAGGACACACACACACACACACCAGGCACACACTTCAATCCACAAAACTATCTGAAGCAGACCGAGATTGACCTGAACTCAGAGTCGATACTCCCACTGCGAAGAGGCAGAAACTGACAAACAGGTTTGAGCTTTACAGCGTTGGACACTTGGTTTGTGTGTGTTGGCCTCTCTTTTGTCTCGCTGTGGGGAACTGCGGACGCGTCTGGATCTCTTCGATGTTTACAATTGACCGGCTTAAAATAAATCCTTGAGAGTTCTGTGCCTGCAATCAAGTGTGGGACTCACCGTCAGCCTCTTGCCTCCGGTCTTGGAAGGTAAGTCTGGATCCTGCCGGCTCTCCGCCTCTGTAGCGACGGCCAGAGTCTCATACCTGAGAGTCAGAGACACACAACCATTAACAGAAACCACACGAATGCCCCGGGTGTCTGCGCAGAGGTGAAAAAGAAAAGAACCTGCTTGTTTCCCACTGGAATACCTATACTTTGGGACATTGTTGAACCGAACAGAGAGAATCGAGACACTGAAGTCAAATCAGTGCCTTCAGTTCATCTCCAGTGTGAATTAAAACACTGAAATGACTCAAAGATAATTTTCTAAGACTTCTGTTTAGGTTTTGAGTGAAAAATCAAAAAGAAAAAAAAAACTACTGATTCAGAGAGAGGATAATTAATTCTCAATTCATTCTGACCTTCTCAGTACCTGATAAAACAATCATATATATGTATAATTATGTATAATATTCACACTTTTCAGTCCACTGGAGCAGTATTCATGTAACTGAGAGACATAACATCTAATTCTTTACTTCCTTGAATCAGTAAGCCAAACCTGACTCCTGTGGAGGCCAGTAAGTAAATATCTTTCTCATGGATGTTTTTCCAGTCGTTTTTTTCCCATCAACAAAACTCAAATCAGACGTTCATCTTTGATCCTCTTCCCAAACTCTGGACAGTATCAGTTATCTGACCCATGGAGAGTCCAGCCTGTGGCGTAAACACGAGTCTCCTCGTTAACACTGCTGAAATCAGGTGGAGTGCTGCGGCAGACTCTGCCGGTATCTTCAGCTCCCGTCTGCTTTACGGATTCTGTCAGGTCGGTCAACAAACCGCCGACTTCTCCTCCCGAGGAGCCGCGGTCTATCGCGTTCAATCAGCGAGCCGCTGGCGTCGGGCGGAGGGCGAAGTGGCCTGACTGACCTGGGGTCAGTTGGTTTTGGCGTCTGCGCCATCAGCTGTGTTCCAGTAAGAGGCTGGCAGAGGGAGCAGCTTGGCGGGAATCTCACCTGTTCCTGTAACACCTGGGTGAACCCGGGGCTCTGAGCTCCGCCACGGACCAAACACTCAATAACTGCAGGTTTATCGGGTCCGCCGCGTCGCTGCTGAATCATACCAGCTCCTGGCTCGACGTCGGATTGATTTCAGAATTCTCTTAGTAGTTTTTAAATGTATTTACAGCCCAAACTCTCCTTCTTGCTCTCTCAGATTGGTAAACAGGAGTCGTGCTTTTTTTCCCCCCAAAGTGCTTCTGGGATAAAGCAGCTCCGGAGTGTTTACATGTTCTCCCAGTGTTCAAGGGTTTTCTTCAGGTTCTCCAGTTTTCTTCTCACAGTCCAAACACAAGTATTTGGGGTTAATTGTTGACTCTAAATTGCATGTGAATGCGGCAGGCGCTCGTCCTTCTTGTGTTTGCTCTGTGCTGTCCATGGTGAGGAGGAAGCAGCACACAAGAAGAACGGATGGATGGACGGATGGACGGATGGATGGATGTAGGATAGAACTTTAACATGTTCAAATAGATGGCAGTCATTACGATGCACACAGCTGCTCAGATTTTTGAGTCGTCTCTGTCATTCCCAATGCAGATCACACAAATGTTCCTTCGTTTTATTCCTTTCATTCTCTCCATAAAATGTTATTTTCCATAGATTTTACTGTAACAGTGAAGAGAAGTTCATTAAAGAACTTTGCTTTAAAACTGGAAGAAAGTGATGACCATACATAACCTGGAAGTGACGGTAATGCCTCATAACACTGCGTATAAAATATTAAAGGAAACGCTCTAAACTCTGCTTATTGTAATACAACTCAAGATTTATAGTTTTGAACTCATCCGTACAGTAGCGCAGCCCGCTGAGCCTCTGTGAGAAACAGCGGGTGGACTAATGAGCTTTATGGATGACTGCCAGCAGAGAAACCTTTTCATCGCACCGTGACCGTTTCCTGGGGAAGAAAATGGACTGAAAAATATATTTAACATGTCAGGGGCCTTTCAGCCTTCAGAGCGACACTGGATGGATCCGCCGGCCGCCTCCTGCACCACTGAGAGCTAGAATTCAGCCTAATAATACTGAAACAACACCATAAAATACCTGTATTCTTTCGCTGTGTTTTGATATTTCAATTCCACCCTTCACTTCCATGTTTTACTAATGATGGAATATGAGTCAGCATGAATGAATTAAAACCGCGCGTGTGGATGTCAGACTCTGGTGCGCTCACTTCCATCCATCAGAAGCTGGTTAGATGTTAGAGGAGGTGGGGGAAAAAAATTACACAAAGCTCTCTGTATGTATGGGAGAAAACTGAAAAACCGCAGTTAATGGATATTTCACCTGCAGGGGGGACGGATACACACAAGCACCAGTGATACAGGATTTCTTTTTTGTTGCTTCCAGAGAATTTGCAGTGTCGGTCTTCATGTGGAGTTTAGGACAGAAATGTTAAAGAAAACAATCATCTCATTTGTAAAAAAGGGTGGGAGGGGACAGCGCTGTGAAAACTCAACACACAAACACGCTCATTTACCCCAAACATCATACAAGCATCTGCACACACACACTGCATACCCCTGACAAACCCCCCCCCACACACACACCCTCAGTGTCATGGACAAACACAAACTAAAATCCGAAACTTGATACCTGCACATGCCGACACACACACACTCACACGGTAACTAAATGAAGCGCTCATTCATCACAGCGGGAGAAGGTACAGCAAGCTAAATAAACTGCGCGAGGCCGAACAGTTCGACCAGTCATATGATATTAAATGTGTAACAGTCGGCGAAGTCCCGACCCCGTCACCCGATACGCAATATACATAACAGTCTGCGAAGCCATAACACAGCAGCGCCAGGGCATGAAACAGGGTAAAGCGATCCTTTACAAGAGGGCTTCTGGATATCTCAGGGTATTCACAAAAAAGGTAAATACTGAGGGATTTTTCACAGCAACCAAAGCAAAAACAACAAAAAAATTTTTAAGCCACCCTGCACTACAAACTCCAGTAATTCAGCTGTTCTTTCTTTTTTATTTTTAATTACCTGAAATCCCACCTGATGACAATGACAGTTTTGTTTCAGCAGGTTATTTTAAGTCTAACCTGAACCGAAAGACTTGTGGAGTTCCCCAGGGCTCCGTCACAGGCCCACTTCTGTTGAACAAGCTTCCATTAGCTCAGTGCTATCATAACAGTGGGACTGACAAACAAATTTACATTAGTCTTCATTAGAGACTGTGAGGTTTAGTCCCAGCACAGAGTGAGTGTCCTGGGATTTATCGGACAACTGCCACTGAAATACAGCATTATGAGCTTCTAACACTGGTGGGGGGGGGGGTTCAAAACAATCTTCACACTGTGCATAACGTAGGAGAAACAGGGAGCTCATCCACATTTTGGCAATCATTTCTGTGATACTTGTTCTCGGGGGCCTGTTTCAGTGGAGCTGCCGTGCTCTCCCTGTGGGTGCGTGGGGTTTTCTCTGGGAAATTTTTTTTTTTTTCCCCCACAAACGGTCCAAAAACATGCATTTTGAGGTTAAACATTAATTACAGCGAATAAAAAATAATTTTGGGCCCATCATATATAATTTAAACCAGATACATTACACCGGCTGCACACTGCACAAGGAGACTTGCTGCTATTAGAAATGGCGTGTTGTTATTCTATAAAGGTCCTTTGTGTCTGCTGGGCTGTAATTTACTGCAGCGTTTGAAGCGCAGGGCCGTGTCCAGAGAGAGGAGTGAAGTCAGTGTTTCCACAGTGATATCTAGTCTGGAGAGGCTCTCCATACTGGAGGGGGGCACACAGATAACAAACAGCTGGGAGAGGAGACGACACACACACACACACACACTGCGAGCGTACACCCACACAGTCTGTCAGACTTCTAAGAGATGTGCGTCAGCCAGAGGGAAATGGGTCGTGTGTGTGTGTGTGTGTGTGTGTATATTAAAGTCAGGTACTTTCCGAGTGTGTGTGTGAGTGTGTTTGTGTGTCTGCAGTGAAGGGAGACACATGCTTGTAAGATGGCGCTAACTAACCAGCAGCAGCTGATTCTTCAGGACATCAGATAATCTATTACCTTCCCTCTGCTTCGGGCTACATATGAGTGTGTCCACATTTACGGGCATGTGTGTAATTAAACTGCAAACCTTCAGGCATTTGCATCAGATCCTTAGATTCCTGAAGTCTTACAAGTTGCCAGTTTCCTACACAGAGTGATTATTTTAAGGGACTGAATCAGCCAGCCGGCGTTTAAAAATAGGAAATGAATGTATTTATTTTTTTAAAAAATGGTCGTACTTGTAGCTCTCCAGCTGGCGGGCGGAGGACACCGTGAGGAAGGTGTCCGTCCTGGGATTGTAGACCAGAGGGCCCGGCAGCAGGAACCCCGGGAGAAACCTTCCGAAGGAGTAGCTGTCCTGCTCGAAGAACATCAGCATGCCGTCCATGGACTGGATGCACAGGGAGTGGTGACCTGAGGGGGCAGGAGGGCACAGCCGTCAGATATTCAGGGAGAAGAACGCATGAGGATTATTTATTCCACTGCTTTATTTGTTGTTCTTTATGATCTTTAATCATCTATAGTTGAATATTTGTGTTCTCAATAAAAAAAAGAAAATGTTTGAAACTTTGAATCAACATGTTGTGTTACTTATGAAACAGATTTACTCTTCACGCTGTCTAAAACCAGCGGTTTTAGCTTCTGCCTCCTCGAGCCACATTTTCTTCCTGCTTCCAGGTGGCCTTCCTTTGAACTGCACCATCAAGTGCTTGTAATTTAACACCAGCCTCTTCACCCGGAGTGGGTTTTGTAATCCGAGTTCCCTTTAAAGCTGCAGTTTCTCAAAAAACTGGACCAGAAGCTCAAAGTCTGAGTCGCACACGATCGCTTTAATCATGTTGACGCTGACGACGAATCCTGATTTCATTCACATGCGAGTCGTCAGAAGTAGCAGTTAATTAATCATTCATGACCCCCATTAGGAAAAAAGGAGAATATATAATTAAATGCAGTTTGGTGTTCTGCTTTTTGAATGCAATGCTCCTCAGTCTCTTTCTATCCAGACAAATACGGTCCTGTCATTTAATTGGATTACAGTTAAATGACCTTCAGAGGAGGAGGTCAGCTGATGGAGCCAACGAAACGAGGTTCATCTGATGTCCACAGGGACTTAAGAAAAAATGCTTTACAGACAAAAGATGCTTTTTTTTTTGAAGACGTCTATGTGAGAGCATTAGGAGAAGAGAGCATTACTGACATCTTTCAGGGTTTTTATGACGGTTCTCACTCTGGGAACTTATAAAACCTCACATTTAAACTCAAGCACCAACAATTCTGAGTGACTTTTGTGGCTTCTGTTTAATTTCAGCCACAATGTCATGTTGTGCTGCGAGGTGCATTTCTGCCTCTGGCTGAATCTGATATCTCCATTAACACCTCCACACACACACACACACATCTGGCTCCGAGTCGGTACGTGTACAAGAAATGTGTGTTTATTAGGAAATGTTTAATGTCGGGTATACTAAGCGCTGACGCACAAAACACACAGCAACGCACGTGGTCATAAAGCAGTGGGGTTGTGTGACCAGAGAACTATAATTAGGCCTCAATGCGCTATTAAAACTCACACTGCCATCAACTAGAGGTCAGAGAGACAGCCACCTACAGCGCAACACACACGCCCACACACTTAACATCTATCACCCAGGATTTAGACTGAAAAACCGCACACTCCTACACACCGGCTCTGTGTAAACAGGCGAGCGCGCGCAAGTGTGTGTGTGTGTGTCTTGTTCAGGGTGGCCGTTAACACACTGAAGGACAAGGTTGCTCAAACCATGAACACACCCAGTGTGTGAAACATAACATCTGATACTGACCGAACCAGGATTGTTTCATCAGGAATGTCTGCGTGAGCTGAACCGACACTCGGCCTCAAAATGTGCTTCAACAAAGGAAAGCCTTTTTTTGTTGTTTTTTTTTTTTAATGTCTTCTCGGACTAAAAGCATTGTGTGAAGTTGAAAAGTGGCAGAGATTAATGTCTGCTGTGTGACTGCCTGTGATGTGGAACATTTGTATAAATAGAAAAGCTCCAGTGGGTGCTGACAGTCGCTGCTCAGCACCGGGGCTGCGTACGGTCTGAAACCCCGGCAGATTGTTCTCATTATGACCGAATTTAGAGTAATCACATTAAAGCACGTGGAGTCAATACGTTCAGCCGTTTCATGCTTCCCAAAACTCCATTTCTGTTTTCTCTGCAATTTATACTAAACATGAGGTGTCTCAATATCCTTTTTTAAAATTAGAATTTTCTTCCCCTGGATTATTAAGCTAAAGATTTGTCTCTATTTGTCCCACCAGTGGTGAAATTTACATTGTTGTAAGACAGATGACTTATAAGCCAATTCAACAGAACACCAAATCTCACACTTCTTCTCAGAAAACGATCGTCACGCCGCAGCTGGAAAACCCCCGTACCGTCGCTGTGGGGAGAAGTGTTACGACCCCGGGACCGAGCGCCGGGCCGTGCACATGTAATTTCACATGGGCACGCCCAGGTGTAGCGTGTCAAAGGGCCCAGTGTGAGAGCGAGCGCCGCTGCTCAGACACAGTGGAGGAAACAGGGCTGTATTAGTGTCATTAATAAGACATGTTGAACAAGCACACGGCGCGGCCAACAAAGCACAGAGGCTGGCTGCGCACCACAGCGAACACACTTTCACTCCTCTGTGTGTGTGTGAGAGAGAGAGACAGAGAGAGAGAGAGAGAGAGAGAGAGAGAGAGAGAGAGAGATGATGAAAATGTCAGAGTGTGTGGAAGTGGAGGTGAATGTGTCCATGTAGTCTTCTGCAGTGCCAGCTCAGGTTTTCACATGTGTGTCCATACATGTGTCTGTGAGCGACCGCAAGTGTGTGTGTGTCCATGTGTCTGACCGAACCTTGAAAACACCAGTCCACACTCTGAGTGCGAGTGTGTGTGTGGCCTCAGTGTGACCCAAACCCAAAGGCAGCCCAGCTATTAGAGCTGTATTAGTACAGAGCTGCTATTACAGTGCCTACAGCACAGCTAAATGGCTGCTATTATAGACTCTCACACACACACACACACACACACACACACACACACACACACACACACACGTGTATGAGGAGAGAGAGCTTGAAAAAACACATCCATGCTCTCACACTCATACAGATACACACACCAGTCGAAGCATTTCGAATCTAAACACATACTTTGAGCGTCACACATCATATGGGAAGAAACTCCATCTGCAGAGAAAAACCCTCCGGGCTATCCGTGTGTGTGTGTGTGTGTGTGTGTGTGTGTGTGTGTGTGTGTGTGTGTGTGTGTGTGTGTGTGTGTGTGCATCAATCATCACGAGTGTGTCCACGTGTTTATGTTTGAGCCGGTCAACCAGAAGATTATCTCATTTTCTTGTACACCATGTGAAGAGAGTGAGGAAAGCTCCTCCATCAACTCGGCTGACTTGAGCAAGAATAATATGAAGGAAAAAAAAAAGAAACGGTAAAAACTTAAACTGAACATAACTCAATACTGAGATGTGATTGTACAACTGTTCTGACGGTAAACAGGCTCACTAGAAATACCAGGAAGAGTTCAAGTAAGGTATTCGGTGAAACTGAAGTGACCTAAAACTTCAAATATAGGACATGCTAATTAAACAGGAGGGAATCACAGAAACCTTGCGGCGCTGACCACTAATCACATGTTATCACAATATCTCTGGTTTGATAATGGGCTGAACGACTTTCAAGACCGCAGAGAGCAAGTTCAAGCTGAACATACAGCAGATTTCAAGGGGACCAGTGCAGATGGTTGGACCATCAGGACTGGAACCGGGTCCGAGGAGAAAACCCATGCAAGGACCGTATAAAACCAGCAAAACACAGAAAGGTCCTCAAGCTAAACCTTCTCGCTGTGAGGCAGGAGCGTTGACCTCTGAGCTAATCCCTAAACTAGATATCCAGTCAGTAGAAGTGATGGATGTGGTATGAACGAGTGTCGTTCTGTGGCATGATGAGCCCCATCGCCTCTTCTTCTGTTAGAAAAGCTGCAGAGGATTCTTTCATTAATCAAAACGAGTCAAAACAAAAGTAGTGTCTGTCCATCGTAACATGCTCTGTTTTGGTTTGATGTGGATAAGACCCTCCGTATCTACAGGCTCAAACCCTGCAGCTGACCTCTGACCTTCCCGGGAGGTGGGCAGAAAGGAATTCCCCCTTCAGGAGGCAACACAGAATGCCATTCATTCAGGAGTTCAAGGCGCAGGTTGAGTTCAGGTCAACTGCAGAGCCTGTGCTGCCACCTAGTGGCCAAACTGGAAACAGCCGCAGATAAGAAGACCGTGTACTTCAGTTTGTTTCCATCTTGTGTATTGAGACTATGAGGGGGGCTGTGCATACTTTTTTTGTTTTTGACCTTGTGAGGTTAAAAAGGATCAAATTCAGTTGACGACGCTCTCTGTCTTCGATGCTACTCTGTCCATCTTGGGGTCAATAGATCAAGTTGACCCCAGCTAGCCGTGGACCCAGGCCGGGTCCATGCTGGACGGGTCTTCAGTCCATCACAGGGCAAAAACCGAAGTCAACATAGGAAACCCACACACCGACACGGAGGGGCGAACTCCTGAGAGGACGGCCCATCAGTCCAGACTGGAACCAGGGAACCGTGCTCACCGCTGCACCGTGGCTTCTAGTTCATTTCACAGCTTTTACTTTTATGATTGAAACGTAGCATCATCAGCGCAGCGTCAAAAAGAAAAAAGTGACAGTCCTGCAGGAGGGAATGAACCATTTCTGGTTGGGCTTTATTGTCCATGAGGGGTGTCTGAAGATGAGCCCTGCACACACACTCGTGAGAGTCGGGTTCGGTCACGGCCTCGACTGCAGGAACACACGTCCGAATGGCCTCAGGCATGGAGACCGGTGTGCAGTAACCTCCGTCACAAGAGACTCCAAACATCCAGGAGTTCGTGTGTGTGTGTGTGTGTGTGTGTGTGTGTGTGTGTGTGTGTGTGTGTGTGTGTGATTTTGGGACAAAGACTGTTTATCCTCGTGTGCAATTTTGCAGTGTGTGTGTGTGTGTGCGAGCTCACTTGACATCTCCAAGACTGCGCGGTTCTACTGCGAAACACGTGGAAGCGCAGTCACACTCGTGGGTCGGTGGTATGAAGCACACACACACAAACGCACACACACGTGCGCCCAGAACCGGCCAAGGCATTGCTTCCAATGAGTCGGCACAGTTCGTTCTATCAGTCAGAGAGAGACCGGACACACAAACACAAACACACACACACAAACACGCACACGTGCACGCGCACACGCACGCACGCTGAGGGTCTCTGAACATGGAATGAATGACAGGTTCATCTTGCCAGGCCACAGTGTCTGGCAAAGTTCTCACTTCACACACACACCTTGACAATACAGCCTTTATTTGGAAATGCCATTTTCTTTCCTTTGAAGGGGGTTCCCCATGTGCGAGTGTGTGTGTGCGAGTGTGAGTGTGTGTGTGCGAGTGTGTGTGTGTTTTTCTTGGATACTAGCGACCTGAGGGCTTTCCCCTACTTGGTTTTTCCAAAAGCCCAACTGACTAAAGAGAGAGAGCAGCTCCGTGACCTCTCTCCGTTTCCCGCTCTCCCTCTTCTCGCAGACATTTATAACTTCATATATTTGACCAATGCTGCCAATCACTACGTCTGCCAAGAGACGTGCACAGATGTTCTTACACACACATACACACAGTTATGTTTCTACACGGCTGTGAGAACAATCTTTTATAAAAATGCGTATCTGAAGGAATGAAAACCGTCCTCGGTTCCAGGATTTAAAACCAAACCGACTCTCATGAAGACAGATGAAGAAAAGCTGACGAAGACTGGCACAATCATAAATCGCCAGTCACTGATCCGAGCAGACACGAGCTGTTCGTTTCTATAAATGACATACATATGTGTGCGTGTGTGTGTGTGAGAGAAAAGTGTTTCGCTGTGATTCTTCTGCTGTCTCATATCTTTTGTCTTCTGTCTGACCCGGCTCTGTAAATGAACATTGAAACGAGGTCTTGACTAACACAGGCGCTGCTCGTTCGGCCTGGAATGGATGAAGCTGATTGGTAAATGCTGCCGATCGGCGGCGGATGACTTCCACGACCTGCAGGGGTCACGGCGCTGCTCTACCTGCGACTCCTCCGAAGGTGCCGTACGTCATGTTGCAGGCCGTTCGCTGCAGGTTGTGCTCGTACACCAGCTTCAGCTGGTACTGGTCGCCGTGCTCCACATTCCCCGCCGTGCCTGGAACACACAGGTCGGGTGAGAACAGGTCGAACCGCTGCAGCGTGAGCGATGAGTGAGTGTGTAGACGTTCATTACCAGACACGGAGTAGACGGACAGCTTCCTGGGGTGGAGGACGGCTAAATGAAGAAGCTCCGAACACCTGAAAAGACAGAAAACCTCAACTTTACGATGCTGTTAAACCAAGCGGAAGTTCAAATATAACTTGTAAGTTGTGTGAGGACGGCTACAGAACTTGTAAAGGTAGAGTTTCTCTCAAGGTTTGAAGCGGCCAGATGCTTCCTGTCGCTGCGGTCGAATCCACGTTCTCAGCTACAGGGTGGAATCCGCTCCTATTTTAACTCATACTTCAAAAATAATTACTCCTGCAGCTGTTGGATTATTTTTCTTCTTTAAACATGGGTTACGGTTGAGGTGTAGGTGACGTTTCCAGTGAAGTTGATCCTAGATTTTCACTTATTGACATTACCACAAAACCACCGAGCAGGAATGCACCCGCTTCTCTGGACGGGGGAACAAACGCCGCGCCGCCGACTGCAAAACCGCCGTTTTTAATGTTTGTTGAGAGAACAACAAGAAGGCAGCAAAAAGTCTGGAATCCCACAGGTTTTCTCTCGTCCCCTGGAAAACCGCACTCATCAGCAGCTGAAACGGGAACCTTTCGCCGCCTGGCCACCTCGGCCGGCCCCGGCCGTGGAGCCGCTCGGCCAAAATGCCCACCAGGCCCCGAAAAATGCTGCGCGGAGGAAACCGCCGGTAACTAAACACGACGTCTCCCAAACAGACTGATGTACTTGGATCCCGCTCCCAGTGTGATGATGTGGGAGCCCTTCGGGGAGGAGGACCGCGGCCTTTCCCAGAAACCCCGCTTGCCGGGAGGTTCGTGTGCAGCCGCGGCAGCGACGCATGAGGCATTAGTTTCCAGATTAATGGTAAAGCAAGGCAGCAATTTCCTGAGTGAGACAATGGATATTTCAAGGTGTTTACGTCCTAATAATTGCACGCTTTGCTGCATATTTCCAGCACATGTATATTTAAAAGTGGGACAGGGAGTTCATGAATCCTTGTTCATTTATTCACCAGATGAGGAGACGAGGCACAGCGTCTCCACGTCCCCGTCGCCATGAGGGACAAGCAGGACTTTCCTGCTTGTCGAGTCTGCCAAAAGGAGAATCTTGGAAATTTGGACCAGAAAACAGGAGAAAAAAACTCGACATAAACTACATGGAAGTGCTCCATAAAGAAAATCAGTCCGTGGCTCTACAATGTGCAGTTAACAGAAACGCCTCCGGTCCAATACGTAGGTTGATCAATCTGCTGTGATATCTCACTTTTCAGATGATAAAATGCAGCTAAATGTGCCTCATAAATGAGAAAATAAGCATATTTGCAGACACTCGCACAAAACACGACATCCAAAGTAGTAAAATCAACAATATTGTCTCTGAACAGTTTCCGGTAAAAGGTGGTCAAACTGTAAAGGATGAAGAAAAAAACATCACAAATCAAATTACTAATCACCGCATAAACTAGAAAAGAGGATAACCGCCACCCAGCAAAAGAAAGACGGAGGCAGACTGAACAAATCAGAAGAAAAGGTGGACATCTGAAGACGTGGCTGAGGACAGAGTGGAAGCTGTCCAGAAGACGTCACCAAACCAGAACGAGACGCTAAAATCTGACGTGACGGAGAAACAAAACAACCGCACTGATGCAGGGAGGGCAGAGCAGAAGTGAAATACTTCTAATAATTCAGAGTGAGCAGTGTGAAACTTGACTCTCGGTTCTGCACAGATATGCTAGACTTGGAGTCGTCCTAGTCCAAAAAGGTTCATTGGTCTTCCAAGTTATAATCCAAAACAAAAGTTCTTTTCCAAAGACCAACAACACAACAACATCACGTGACACTCTGAAGAAGACAGCTGACAGCTGCCGAAACCGTCAGGTAAATAACAAAATACCTCCCTGGTCTTTGGAAAAGAACTTTTGTTTTGGATTTTACACTTGGAGTCTTCAGGAGAAATTATGATTTTAGCCCATGTACTAAAGCAGTTACCTCCTGAGAGGTGTTCAAAGAGAAATGACTCAGTATTCATCGCTAAAATCCAGGACTGTAGGATGTAGGATCATTTTCATCTCATCCTGCATGATTCCTCTTCTCCACTCAGTCTTAATCTCATTCGCTCCAAAACAAGTCGGGACATTCGTGGAAACGCTTTGACCTTGACCTTGACGTGGGGCCGGTTTTAACTTTCCGTTCAGCCACAGCTGAGCAGCATGAGGACTCTGGTTTCCAACCCAGCGGTTCTCCTGATGCTACCAGCAGGACCGTGTTCGGGCTGCCGGGTTCCTGATAGATGAAGCTAAATCAGCAGCGAGGAGAAAGACTCCAGACGCTCTGGGTTTGGGGTTACAGCGCACCGCGGAGGGGAAAGCTGTATGTTAATGTGGTGGTAAGTCACAGCTGGGACGGGTTTTCTGTGAATGAAAAAGCAGCGCCGTCAGTTATGAATGGGTGTTTCTGCCTGGAGGTTTGGAGCGGGCTTTATTACAGGCCATACGATGAACGCTTATAACTGGCAGAAGGTCGCGACACGAGGCTGCAGGAGGAACTACGATCCATGACGGCATTGAACATGTGGATCAGAGAGGAGACCGACCGGCCTGTACGCCACTCTTCCACCGTGACAGCTCTGAGCGGCAGCTTTTAAAGAAGTTCAACGACAAACAACAACTGGACTGCTCTCAAGTCAGCATGTCAGAACCTTCTGACAGCGAGTGCCTCAATAACACAGCTCCTCTGAGTTCCCAGACCCCCACACCGCTTCCGAGGCCCTTCAACACTGTCTTTCCAAAAAGTTTAAAATTGTGTATTAAGCAAAAAAAAAAAAAAAAAAAAAGAGAGTGAACCTGAAAAGGCTGTGCCTTAAAGAGAACTGCTGTGTTTTCCAGCTGATTGTTTTGTTTCAAGGGTTGACTACATATTTCCAGTCTTCCTGCTCTGCTCAGCGTCACTCGCAGCAGCTTTTAGTGTTTTCATTTCATGTATTTCACAGGGACATCAGTCAACAGAACAAACTGTAAATGAGCCGGTGAAAGACCCAAATGGACTGTTTTCCTTCTGCTGTCCATCTCTGTACATTTATTCACGAACTATTCACGATATATATCCATTAATTTAACACTGCCTCGTGGAGTTCATGAGCCAGTGAGACATGGACACGCACACACGCACGTAGGCAGCCAGAACATGGAAAAACTACACAGAAAAGCCCTGATTCGAACCGGAAATATTGTTGACACGACTTAGTGTTAACCACTAACCCACCGTGTCGCTGAAATCAATACATGAACAGACTAAACATAAACAGTTTCTTCCAGAACATGTTCAAAACACTGGTTGAGAAATGGTTGAGATATAAAACCCAAATCATTTCGGAGCTGCTTAAAGAGAAGTCCTTCACATTACTTGGTCAAAACCCTCGAAGCAGCTCTCAGTTTCACAAAACTGAACGTTCCCTCATCTGAACACACAAACTAATGGCTAATAATTCTGAAGACATTAAACGTCTCCGACAATATTAACTGCAACAGCAATAATCAAACAGATTGGAGGAAAAACACCTGCTAATCCCACAAGTTCACATCTTTTTAAATAGTCTGAATGTGTTAATCTATTGACAGAACATTTAATCTGCTTGTATAGATACGATAGAACCGCTGATGCTGAGAGGAAAGTAAAGCATGGACAGACTGACACACTACTTGCTTCAAGGCAGAGTCAGGTGGATCTGATTGGCATTAGCCTGAAATCACGCACAAACGTCACTGTGAACACTTAGGAGAGCTGCCAGGAGGGAGGAGGAGGAGGAGGAGGAGGAGGAGATTAACTCCACACTAAGGTTCTCCTGATCTGTGGTGACTTAATATATCAGGAGAGGGATTTGAGTTAATACTGGAACCAGTAGTACAACTGCGTGAGCGCTGCCTGTCCCCTCTCAGGTTTGCTAATTCCCACATGACTTCTTAATAATCACATTTAAGCAGATCATAAGCCTTGGTTTATTCCTTATAAAAACCTATCAGTGGGTTGGCCGCAGGTTTTGACATGTTGTACTTACGAGACGAACTTGCCCACTTCCACCTGGATGACGGCGTTCTGCAGCTGGACTTCCAGGAGCTGAGCCTCCACCGGACCCCCCTCGCTGGACTTACTGGCATGTGGGGAGAAGATCCGCAGCATCCCCATGTAGCTGCCCACCACCACCTTGTCTGTAAAAACACAGCAACGCCGTTACATTTTTCTGTCACAACGAGGAGACAGTGAGCTCAAGATTCCCTACTTAATACTCTCTCTTCAATCATAAACAATCAAATTATATTCAATAAAAAATTCTAAATCTGAAAACAAAATTCTACTGATATCTGTGAAGGCCTACCAAGACTAACCTTATAAGAAGATAATTTCAAAATTATAAGTAACTCTTCAATCTCTTAAGAACAACATCATAATCACACAACAGGAACTGGACTGAGATTTTCAAACAATGGAAAACAACCAATCCTCCACTTTGGAGAGAACGTTCATGGAAAACCATTAACTGCACTTTATTTCTGCACTCCGCATCAAAAGAAGGCATATTTACATAAATCTACTTGGAGTGCTGGAGATGCAGTGGAAGCAAAGAGGAAAATCATTTCATACATTCTGGAGTCGCCCTGCTGTAGGGCCCATTTTGGGTCAAACAGACATCAAACTTTGGAGAATGTGTCCAACAACAAGAACTTTTAGCTTCAGCTTATTATATTTGGTTGAACTGGAGGGACTGGAGTGGAGCAATACAGATAAAGAGCTGTTGAGAATATTACCTGGAGGCCTGTAAAACTCCCATAACTGAGAAATGGCTGAATAGGGAAACACTAAGTGATGGATATCATGAACAGTATCTTTGGAATTAAAATAATTACTTTTAATCTCAGAACATAAAAGAAGGTTTTTAGTGATTCTGGTCTGTTTCCACACAAATTTCCAGTTCGACTGAAGTTTGAAGCATGGACCAAACAGGGCTCCTCATCCCTGCAGAAGATCATAACTGATCAGCAGGAATTCCTCATCAAGTTCGTCTCATCAAACTACAGAAATCCAGCATTCAGCCGGACACACAGCACCGCTGTGGAGGACACGTCTGACGATACAACATCCACCTTACAGCCTGTGTTCATTTCAGTTTACAGTACAACGTTTGAAATTATCGTGCAGGTCAAAAAATAAAACTTCCAAAAGCAATTTCATTTGTATTACTTTTGAATGAGGCTAACAGGAATAAAACAATACAGATTAACCATCATTCAGTCTGAATTCAACCTTTGTTCAAGCAAATATCATGATGGGCAGCATTCTGTGTGTGTGTGTGTGTGTGTGTGTGTGTACATCTTGATGTATTATAAGCAACACACGAGTTTAGTTGTGTTTATTGACGCAGCGGCTGGTGTCCAGTGAATCCCGGTGAACACACACTGACCGTGTCCGCTGCCACTGTTGTCCACGTCGCCAACACAAAGGCATCCCTGGTCAAACTCCTCCCCCTCGCCGAGCGCGGCTGACCACCAGTCACGGGCCTTAAACAGCGACATTGTGCCTCTAATCAAAGAGGGAAAAAAAAAAAAGAGTTAGAGTTTATAGACATAAATAGTCTTGATTAGTCCATCAGTCCAGACCAGGGGCGTCAAACCTTTTAGTTCAGGAGACAAATACAGCCCAATATCATCTTGAGTGAGCTGGACTGGTAAAATAGTTCCAGAATAACCTCTAAAATTGAAACTTTAAGATTTTTCTTTGCTGTGGTGCAGAGGATAAGCTATGAAAACATCTATATTTTCATAAAACCAAACAATTACGATTAAAAATAACTACAATCTCAACATGAAGCCAACTGATAAAAATGAGTGCATTCTTGGATATTTTTTTACCATTGGCTTGGTGGTTTGGCGGCCAGATTGGAGCCTCTTGCGGGCTGGTTCTGGCCCACGGGCCTTATGTTTGACACTCCCTGTGTACTGAACAGGGACGAGCCCGTCTCAGCGTTAACCCTGACACACTGAGCAGCCGCAGGTGGAGTAGTAGGCAGGTCAAATGCTTCACCCAACGGTGCCACAGGTTATCGTGGAGAAGGGCTAAGCGCTGCTTATTCACATCCGTTACCAGATTTATCCTCCTGGCACAACACCGAACCACCATCCCACTGGCCGCTACAAAAGCCGTCTGGATAATCGGCTGGACCAGAGAGGTGGAGCTTCAGCCATTGTCACGATGACAGCTTGGACAACTGCCCTCAAGCGCAGGGGGGGAAAAAATCAGGTGCATCCCACTGTTAGCAGCAACAGAGGCCGGCCAATCGCACAACTTCAGGACTGTGTCCATGAGTGACAAAGGACGGGGGGAGGAGAGGGTGATGGAGGGGGGGGGGGTGTAGGTGGGGGCAAGCAGCTTTTCTCCTTGCTAAGTGCTGAGCAGGTGGAACAGGCAGCTAATCCAGACAGAGAGAATCCCTCCCAGCGACAGTGCATCGCCATACAGGCCTGAGCTCGCATCATATGAACACCTTTTACCATTTAAACCAAGACATGGCATGAACCAGCGAAGTTAAAATTAAAAAAAAAAAATTGTTGGGAGGACAGTAAGAAAGTAAGGCTCTGTCACACGTTAAAATGATCATTAATGAACATAAGAACAAGCTAACATTAACAAAAGCATCACCTAAGAGTCTTAAAGTTATGATTTTTACTCATTTTAATCTGCAAAAACTTCTATCTCTATCTGTTCTATCAGGCTTAGTGACTTAGATAACTGAATCTGTTGCAGATTACGTTAATTTAAAACTGTGTATCAAGCAGATTCACTTGTGTTTCCACACATAAAGGCAGAAACATGGGGTGTAATATTCTAACTTATCTGTTGCTGCAGTGCCGGAGAAAGCCTAAACTCTGTTAGCTCTGACTTAGCTGAAGCTGCTTGATTCAAACCTGAATCAGAAAATCAACCGATCTCTCTTATTTGTGTAAAACTGTGGAGATAGCAGATGTAACTCAGAGATTCACACATGAGCATGAAAAAAATAACATAAAAAAATCTTGTTCATGATTGTCCAGTCACCTAAAAACTACTGTTAACAGCAAACAAGCACACTGATGGTGGAATATGCAACATTTTACCTATAATCAACAGCATGGAATTGCAGTATGGGAATAAAATGTGACTGTAACCAGTAGAACTTTCTGCATTTTCTATATACAAGTTGACTGAACACATTTGTACTGATGAGTGAAGTTAAGACGTGTATAATTATGGGGAAACTATGTACTTTTAATTTCCAAGAAACACGAGTACTGACATTAAAGAGAAAGTTCCAGCTAGTTGTTTCATCTTTAAAGGAAGAGGAGCAGGTTAGCTGTTCAGTTCACTCTAGAGTTTTTCCAGCACATGACTGTACACCTGTGGAGTTACACCCTGAAGGACTCCTGTTTGAGCACCGCTTATGAAGGGAACCGCCAGAGGCAGACACGCAGAGCGCGTTTCAAGTGGAAGCATTCAGAACTGGAAAGTTAGCGAGCAGCGGACGTCAAGCTGGATGAATTGACTTTAGCTTAGCCGGCTAATTAGTTAGCTCTCCAAATCACCTGGGTCCTAGCTAGCTCGGTCACAAACTGAGCCGCTGAGGCTTTCACGCTGCCTCCACTCTCGGCGTTGTTTGCGAGCTTTTCCTACCTTTACAAAGAAAGTCCAGGTTCGCTTTAAATGCAGGTTTGTCACTCCTTGTTCACACAAACATCACGTTTCTCCAGCTCTTGCCTGCTGCCATCGTCCTGTTGTCATGACACTGACGCTCAATGGAGAAGCCGCAAGGCATCATGGGAAAAGGAGTTTTATTCACCTGGTTCTCATTTGTTGTGTAAATGTTGCTATATATACTTCCACGACACTGTCAATCGATTAAAATTTTTAAATAATGAATGGCAGCTCTGACCTAAATTAAATTAAATTAATAGTATCATTTTTTTTAACTTGAAATCAACAAACAAAATCACCAATTTAATGCAGAAAATGGCTTTATCTGAAGCTTTTAACTTCAGTGGAGCAGTTTCACATCAGAAAACACTCACAAATGTGCAATTTGAACCATCCAACTTTTAAAAGTTGAGACACTCAAGGGGAGGCCAGTCACATTTTCTCTTTTGGTGTTGAACAGTCCAAAACATATGCCACAGGGGGATATTTGGAACATTTTCAAGCTTCAAATGAAGAATCTGATCCTCATAATTCACCTGTACTGCAAAGGGATGAAAAAACAATGTCCCAGTGACAGTAAAATGAGTTTTTTCTCCTATTTTCCTTTCAGCCAACTGTTAAACCAAACCCTAATTCTGCTGTTAATCAATTATAAAAAACAGTCCTCCATATAACCAATTTATCTTGTTTAATTCACTGTATAATATAATATAATATAATATAATATAATATAATATAATATAATATAATATATTGGAATTGTTGCTTGTATATATCTGCTATCTGCATGCACACAGAGGAACCGGCTCTAAATTAGTTTATATCTTGGCATAAGTGTATACTCTCGTTAATGTTAAATATACAAATTTGGTACTGCACATGAGCCAGTTCACGTCCAGGGCCGCGGCTGCATGGGGCCCTGATGACCACTAGAGGGCGCCCGTGCTCCATAAGAAGTGCAGCCTGCACAGCCCTGTGGCTGCAGCGGCCCTGTGGCTGCAGCCTTCACATCTGCAAAGACAGACTACTGCATTCGTTTGCGCACACTGTAGACGCTACATTATCATTATCGATAACAGACTCTGGAAATATTTAGATATTTATTTATAAGCAATTTTATTTTTATTTAAACGTCTCATCTGAAAGTCTGCGCTTTTTTTACCGTATTTTTTAGTCTAAATGAGCACAAAGAAACTTTAAAATGCTCTTGACTCTGTGCGAGGTCACGTGGTGCACGCGCCCGCAGACTGGCTCAAACCGACGGAGTCCCGCACAGTCCGCCCCACGTCCCGCAGCCTGCAGCCCACCTGTCAGCCCGGTATGTCGGCCGTGTGCGCGCCCAGCATCCGCCGCCTCCTCCAGGTCGTCTCCCCCGGGGTGACCGCCGCCATGCTCCGCAGCTACAGCCTGGACGTGTCCGCTCCGCTGCTCCGGACGCAGGGCTACGTGGACGGCCGCTGGGTGTCCGCAGCCTCGGTGTTCCCCGTCCTTGACCCGGCCACCGGGCAGGAGATCGCCCGGGTGGCGGACTGCGGCGCGGCGGAGGCCAAGCAGGCGGTGGACGCCGCGTACAAGGCGTTCCAGTCCTGGAAGCGCTCCACGGCCAAGGTAGGAGCCAGACTCCGTCAGAAAAACCCGGGATTTAACTTTAAACACCCTTTAATTCTGCGGAGATCAGCAGAGCGGATCGACTTTTATTTGTTTCCTCCTCTGAATGCAGTCTGTCTTTAATTCGGCTCACGCAGAATTCACCTGGGGACATGCACTTTGCAGGAAATTCACGCTCCGTCTCTGTTCATTATTGTGCGTTCCATGTGGAGCGGTAACAGTTCACAGCCTGTCGGTCAAATACTCAATATGGACTCACTCAAAGTGAAAGTGAAACTTTGTTCAACGCGACTGTTGACGCACAATCACAATAAAGTGTTTTTATTCAGCAATTAAGTAAATCAAACATCAGCTCCTCTGTGTAGCACCCAGAAACAGGCAGACACATCTGACATAGAGTAATAACAGTGACGATACTCGGCGAGCATTTACATTCACTGTCGTTAAAAGTTTCAGAAGCCTAGTTCAGATTCGGCTTGAACATTATTTACTAGAAAACACTCATTTTAGTGAAAAGCATCTTTTTATCTGCAGCCTTCGCTGATCGATCAGCTGCTTCTGCGGCTCTCTATCCCGCGCACAATCTCAGGGCGCGTGCACGCGCCGTTTGACCCCGACCACAGGTCACTGCAACGACTTTCTAGGAAAATCCGCTTCCTTTGGGCATCTGTGAACAGTGAATTATGTGAATGGACTCTCGAGAGGACGTGACGAAGAGCGCAATGCATTTTGGGTAGGGAACATAAAGTGGTAAGTGTGCTTCATTTTCAGACATTTCAAAGGCATGGAGTGTTTGTTGTTGTTGTGGTGCTGGTTGGTTATTACTTGCATGTGCACATACTACACATGTATGTCTTTAACAGAGTAATGATGAGTGTATACTAACACGCCGTCCTCTTCCTGCAGGGGATCAAGGTGGACCAAGTCCACCCTGCAGACCGAACAAGCTCAGGGAGCCCCAGACCTCCCCAAGAACCCAACTCCCCCTGGAGGGCCATTTCTGGTTCCCGGTTCAGAAAGAGAAAGGTGTGAATTGATCTCTTTGACCGTTTCCTCAAAGACAGAATATTGACATGGAGGAGGAAGATCAAAGGTGGCCTGACGAGGAGGAAGACTTCTGCAGGGAGCAGCGGACCATGAAGTACCGCAGGCCAGCAGTCACTTATTGATGCAAATGATTGAAATCCTTTCAGAGACACTGTTTCTTCAACCCCAGCCCCCCTCACACCTCACCAGCAGCTTCAGCCAACCTGCAGCCTGCAGCTTCAAGTCAGGAGACGCCGACCGTCCTGCAAGGACAAATAATAAAATCCATGACTCTCCATGCCAGTCCCTCCGTGCAGCACAACACCGATAAAAACTTCACCGTGCATGCTGATGTGTTTTCTTTTTTTAATCTACAGTACAAATAAAGAAAACGAAACCGAAAGACTGCACTGCTTGTGTGCCATCATTTCTATATTGCCGCTGTGTCATTGTGGTGTGATGGATATAAAACATTTTTAATCCTCACAGCTACTTCTTTTCTTTGTGCTGTTTTTAATTGCTAGTAACTTTTTTTTTTTTTTCAAAAGTGGAATCTTACAAAAGATTTAAAGATTTCAGCCATTGGTAAAGTGATGAATGTCTGTAGGCATTAATGTCACAATCAAGGAAGACAAATGCAGATAGAAGTCATAACTGTTGGTTACAGATTTAACACTTTGATTCTTCCTTCCACATTGAGGACGTCGTGCATTTCTGATGTTGCCCCCATGGTTGTCCTGATGAAGATTCTCTTCCTCTTCCCATTCTACATTGTTCATTTTACAGAAGTCGTGTATAGGACACAACATTACATGATCAGACCAATCTATTGAACAGGAACCATGAAGCTCTTGAGCAGAATTTAGATTTGTATAAAATCTGTATAATATCAGTACAATACCGGTGTGGTATCGTATGATACTGCTGTGGTGTCAGTATCAGTGTTTTTTTTTCTGGAATGTTGAGGGAGGTGAGCAGTATCAGGTCTCGCATGGTCAGAGCTGTCCTGGGTGACAGAGTCATCTGAAGAGCCAAAGTGAAGGAAGATTTCAAAGTTTACAGACGAACTTTAGTTTGAAGTCCACGAACAGAAACTGCAGAAAGAAATGAAACAAAGAATGAGGAGAAACTCAACTCGGCCTGAACACAAAATGATGGTTCCTGAGGAGCTTCCACCATCGGTGGTTGTGTGATGATGATGATGATGATGATGATGACGGTGTGATGTGATTGGCTGTCGTAGGAGCGCAGCATCCTGCTCAGGAAGTGGTTCGACCTGATGACGCTGCACAGAGAAGACCTGGCCAAGCTGATCACCTTCGAGTGTGTGAGTGTTCATGAGCTGTGACTGAAGTGTTGTTTCTGTTTCCATCTGTGGACTGGTACTTTCTGACCTCGTCTCTGGAGTCATCGCTGAGTCGGCGCCCCCTGCTGTGTATGACGGTGCACTCTGTGTTTCCAGGGTAAACCCATGAAGGAGTCTCTGGGTGAGATCACCTACTCCGCCTCCTTCCTGGAGTGGTTCTCCGAGGAGGCCCGGCGGGTTTACGGAGACATCGTCCCGTCTCCCCTCAGAGACCGAAAGATCTTCCTCCTGAAGCAGCCGGTGGGCGTGGCCTCCATCATCACCCCGGTGAGCAGCCAATCGCAGAGTCAGCTGCAGGTTATCAGAGCACAAAGTCCAGCAGCGGGTTACAGAACACAGACTGGACCAGAACCACTTCCAACGTAAAGGCAAAGAACCAGAACAGAGCAGAACCTGAGCTCTCAGAAAACAGAACAGAAGCAGTGTGACAGCAGAAACAGGCCAGATCCAGGTTAACACACACACACTCACACACACTCTGCCTGTCCTGTGTGTCAGTGGAACTTCCCCAGCGCCATGATCACCAGGAAGGTGGGAGCCGCTCTGGCCGCCGGCTGCACGGTGGTGGTGAAACCGGCCGAGGACACGCCGCTGTCCGCGCTCGCTCTGGCAGAGGTCAGTGAACGCATCACCGGGATCAGTCCGGGACCTGAGGGGGCTGAGGATAACCCGTGTGTGTGTGTGTGTGTGTGTGTGTGTGTGTGTGTTCGCCAGCTGGCGGAGCAGGCCGGCATCCCGGCGGGGGTCTTTAACGTCGTCCCCTGCTCCAGAGAGGAGACTCCGGCGGTGGGTCAGGTCCTCTGCACCGACCCCCTGGTGGCCAAAATCTCCTTCACCGGCTCCACCGCCACCGGGAAGGTGAGTCACTGTGAGGGGGCGGGGCTTAGGGGCCTGCAACCAGCCTCCGGGGGGGCGTTTGGATCAGTCTGTAAGGTCTGTACTTGAGCTGACATCTGATTGGTTCCTCTCAGGTGTTGCTAAAAATGGCCGCTGACACAGTGAAGAAGGTTTCCATGGAGCTGGGAGGCCACGCCCCCTTTATCGTGTTTGACAGTGCCGATGTGGACCGGGCGGTCAGCGGAGCCATGGCGTCCAAGTTCAGGAACTCTGGACAGGTGGGATGAGACACACACACACACACACACACACACACAAGAACCCTGCAGAACCAGACTCGGAGAGGCTCTGGTGGATAAAATGGGACTAAAAGCTCCTGAAGTGAAGATGAAAACTGATTGGCTGCAGCCTTTTGAGCCGTCTGTGATGTCACTTCCTGTTGCAGACCTGCGTGTGCTCGAACCGCTTCCTGGTCCAGAGCGGGATCTACGACCGCTTCGTGGAAAAACTGGGACGAGCGATGGACGCCGAGCTCCGCATGGGCCACGGCTCGGACCCCCAAACCACCCAGGGGCCGCTCATCAACCAGCGCGCCGCAGACAAGGTGGGCGGGGCCTCTGTGGGAGTAACTGACCTCACAGTGACCAGTGAGGAGCTGAGCCACAGACTCTGGTCCCTCAGGTTGAGCAGCAGGTGTCGGACGCCGTGTCCCGGGGAGCCTCGGTTCTGCGGGGCGGGAAGCGTCTCCACGGCTCCTTCATGGAACCGACGCTGCTGGTGGACGTCAGCACCGACATGCTGTGTACGAAGGAGGAGACGTTCGGCCCGCTGGTTCCCGTCATCAGGTCGGTACCGGGGGACGCTCTAACCTGACGTTCAGACCCCTGAGCTGAGTTCCACCTCTGTGGGGAACATTTCAGAAGACGACCGTCCACCAATCAGAACGTCTTCCTCTGATCTCCAGGTTCAACACCGAGAAAGAAGCTGTGGCCGTGGCGAACTCTGCTAACGTGGGGCTGGCAGGTGAGCACGGCGTCGCTACACGCAGCTCCGTGTAGCCACAGAGACCTTGTTGTAGCTACATGTAGTTCGATACAGCTGTACGTAGCTCCGTGGAGCCGTGTCTGACGGTTTGTTTTCCTCTCAGGCTACTTCTTCTCTCAGGACGTGAATCAGATCTGGCGGGTTGCCGAGGACCTGGAGGTGGGGATGGTCGGGGTCAACGAGGGCATCGTGTCCAGCGCCGAGGCGCCGTTCGGAGGCGTCAAAGAGTCCGGTCTAGGTCGCGAGGGCTCCAAGTACGGCGTGGACGAGTACCTGGAGGTCAAGTACATGTGCCTCGGGAACCTGAATCCGTGAGGGCTCCCGGGTCACATGACCTCTTCTCAGGTTTTAACGCCAACATCTTAACATGCTAACCCCGACGTCACGCATTCCTGACAACGTGACGATAAGCTGTGCCAAGCCCCTCCCTCAAACAGGAGCCGTCCAATCAAACTGTTCGATGATGTCATACACTGATCAACAGCCAATCAGAATCGCTTCTCTGTTTCAAACAGAGTTTCTGCAGTGAAAGAAACACAAAAAGCAATTCTTCTTTTTCATCAAGTTGCTTTGAATCTTTTCAATCATCAGACTCAAGGTAAATCGAGCCAAACGTCTGTAAAAAGGGAAACAGGGTCTAGTGTGTCTGCATGCGCCTCGTTTTTAGATGAATACATACAGCTTTCTGAACTGGTGTAGTTCCTGATCTTAAAGAGTTAGAATCTGTATTTTCATGTATTTCCTCAGAGCAGGAGGGGGCGTGTTCCACATGTGACAGACATGGCCAGGAGCCCGTCATGTTGGTGGCTGGCAACACAAAGGGGGCGGGGCCTAAAACTCAAACATCCTTTTGTTTGTGGAATGAATGAAGACACGCCCCCAAGCACAGGATGATTTAAAGAAAATCATAAAATACAAATTTCTGGTAATTTAATGATGACAAGTGAAAAGATAACTGAAGTTTCACAGAAACATTTTTTTTTTCCCCATCCTTTAATGTTTGCTGATGAAGCTGTTCTGTGGACACGAGGTGTAACTGTAGCTCATGGAGCTTTCAGAGGTTTGTCAGTCTGCCTGTGGTCTGCATGTGGTCTGCCTGTTGTGACATCCTGTGCCATTAGTGAACTCTGAGCTGAAACAAACCAACGTGGCTCATGTCAAACTCTGGTGTGATAATCAGTGTAATGAAGATATGAAACGGTACGAGGGAATTTCAGTGTCTCCGCCCTGCTCTTACTGTCCTGTTAGAACCGTGTGGAACGTCTCCTTTAACTCATGAGCAGGCGGGTTAAAGTTAACGAGGTCTCTTTAGCTCATTTCAGCTCATTTTTTTAATTGTGTAACATGTTGTTTGTAAAATGGATGTAAAAAGTAGATTTTTGTATTTCTGACTGTTAATACAAATTAAAGATGAAATATTGATATCGAGACTTTTGACCTCTGCTTAACATTCTTTGAGTTTTGGGTAGTTTTTGTTTTGTTCAAAATAAAGGTTAATTCATTCATTCATAAGAACTCACGAACCCACCGACTGAAGTGTTGGAGAAGCTAGCAGTTAGCTGTGATCAGGATTAGCCTTTCCTCCAGATAATGAAGAGAAGCTTCACACTTTGAATTTTCAGAGATTACTTGACTTTGTCGCAACTTTTTGTGACCTAAAACCTCCGTATTAAAGTCAGCAACACATTAACACAGACGGCAGGGATTTTATGATGCTTTTTATTATCCCTAACAGAAAGTGAATCAAGCTGCATTCTGGGAGCTGAAGTGGACGATGAAGAAGATGATGGTGGTGGTGGTGTGATGATGATGATGGTGACGAAGTCATTGGTTTAACTGTAGGCGTCTTTCTCGCTCTGTGATTGGCTGGCTGGTGCAGCTGCCAGTGGGAGTTCAGGGGTCAGCGCGGCTCGGAGAGGCTCCGCCCCCAGCTCACCTGTTGACAGGTAGGATCAGTGAGGACACGGTGGAGTGTTGGTAGGTGTGCAGTGATTAGCTGTATGTCGCATATTAACGACGTATAGTATAGTATAGTACAGTATAGTATAGTACTGTAGAGTCCAGTGGAGTCTGCTCACCTGTCTTTCGGGTCAGCCTGGTTCCCAGCTGAGTCCAGAAGGAGCATTCATTCTGTCTCAAACCCTTCTGAAGGCGGAGGGCGGGGCTTAGCTCCAGGTAGGTGGGCGAGGCCTCGGAGGACTGGACGGGCTGCCAGCGCGGCAGAGCTGGCTCCGCCCACAGGTACGAGGGGTTGGGGTTCCTGGGGAAGAAGCGGGAGATGTGAGCCGGGTGGCGGTGATGGAGGCGTGAGGACGGACGGGGAGGGGCGGCGGTCTGACCCGCTGTGGACGAAGCTGGACACGTAGGTCATCACGGCCACGGACAGGCGCCGCTCAGACGAGGTGAAACGCTGGGAGCTGGTTGGATGATGAGGAGTCCCAAACGCCAGCTGAACGTCCAGAGGAACAGAAACATCCGCCCTGCAGAAGAACACCGCTGAAGGCTCATCGGATTATAGACTATAGAGCATCTTCCTCTTAACTGATATAACTCCATCATTAACACAATTTGTCTTAACTAGTAACTTTTTAACTGCCTTTTCGAGTAAACTAACTACTATTTCAAAAAGTAACTAAATTACTTTTAGGGCAATTTACCTAAAAAAATGGCATGAAGATAAAACTTCTGGTTCTAAACCTAAACTAGTTGAAAGAAATGAGCAGAAGTAGAATTTGAAGTAGATCAAGCGAAACTTCTGTCTCTGAGGTCTCATTCACATGACATCCACCAACTGAGAACTGCATCGTTTCCATGCTATCATTTCTGAAAGGTTTTCTGTTTCCATGGAGACGAAGAGCAGAACGTTTCCAAAACGTCTGACTCGAGAGTCGTTGTGGAAGAAAGTCGTTTTTCCTGAGAGACTACCTGCTGTGAGCGCTGGAGGCCGGCTGGTGGAACAGGAAGACGTTAGCTTTGCTGTTAGCCCAGTGGCTAGCCATCTGCAGTGTGGGACAAATGATGAAGAGATCCCTGCCACACACACACACACACACACACACACACACACACACACACACACACACACACACGGTGCAGTTGACCTTTTTTCTTCCATGGAGGAGATGAACACTCACAGCGGTTTCTGTCCCGTGTGTGTTCTACCTGGTGGCGTTCTCCAGCGCTCTGGAGAACAGGCTGTACCCCGCGGCTGACGGGCTGTGGTCCAGAGAGTAGAACCAGGCCGCCGCCTCCTTCAGCAGAGCGCTGTCTGAGGCTCCGCCCAGCGAGCGGCTCAGGGCCTCGTAGAACGCCGTCTTCCCGTCAGCTCGGCCCTGCAGCGCCTCGAAGTCCTGAAACACGCCGGGAGGAGGTCATGTGACGTCTTGACAGCAGTTGGGGGGCACACCCACTGGTGACCTCTGACCTTTATCCTGCGGGCGCGGCTGATCAGGCCGTCGTGCTGCGACGTTCCCAGCAGGAGGTCGACTCGGTGCAGCGATGAAGGAGCAACGGCCGGAGGGACAGGAGACCAGGACAGGAAGGGACCGCTGACCGCCAGCAACTGCATCATCATCACCATCATCATCATCATCATCATCATCTTTTATCAATGAGGTTCTGAGTTTTTCTCATCGGTTCTGAGTAAATGACACCGAATGACATTCTCTGTTCTCCACCTTTGTCTGCGCGGCGTTGAGCCGGTGAACCGGCATCGCTCTGAGGCAGGCGACCATCTGAGAGAGGTCGGAGGTCACACAGCCGAGCTCTCGGGCCAGATCAAGCGCCTGGCGCTGGGAAGTGGAGACGGTCTGGAGTCCAGATGGGGAGAACACAGAACCACCCTGCAGGAAGCACAGAACAAAGGCTCCACAAACAGTCCTTCTCTGAAATCCACACAGTCCAGGACTGAGAACAGGTCTGAGACCAAAACCAGAACAGAAAATATCTCAGTTCAGGATGAAATCTTAATCTGGAGTTCGGACTGCATTCTGTGATCCGGATGAAGAGGAAGAGGAGGAGGAGGAAGAGCATCTCACCATCAGCATCATCCTCTGGAACATCGGTGAAGAAGAGGAGGAGGAGGAGGAGAGGAGGTGAAGGCTGGCGATGTCTGCCCCACCACGCTCCGCTCCAACTGTCACCCTCTGGTTGTCTCCGCCCACCAGGGAGATGTGGGCGTGGACCCATCGAAGCACCGCCTCCTGGTCCGACAGGCCGTAGTTACCACGGAGACCGCCTGAACAGAATGGAAAAAGAATTCTTTTACAGCGTCGCTCCACACAGGATAAATCCAAAAGAATCTGCATCTGTGTGTGTGTGTGTGTGTGTGTGTGTGTGTGTATATACCTGTACTCAGGAATCCCAGCGCCGCTGTCCGGTAGCTCGCTGTAACCACAACGATGTTTCCCATGGCAGCGAGGGCGGAGCCGTCCAGCAGTCCTTGCCCCTGATTGGCTGAAGGGTTGAAGAAGAAAACGAGGACTGGGACACGCCCCCTCTGAAACACACACAAACATGTTTACAGGTCAAACGGGGTCATTGTGTTCTTTCACTTTATTTCAAATTAAACTGATTTTTTTTTATTTTTTTAGGATTTTTACAGTACAAAAGTTTGGTTTTCCACTTATTTTTTTGTTTTCCATATAAACTTAGACCTTTTTTTTAAGAACATGGCCAAAACTTAATCGATCTCCTGGACAACAACAACAAAGCTCATAGAATCAATGATTTCTGCAGGGCTGACCACCGCAGCAGGGGAGAAGATGTTGAGGTAGAGGCAGTCCTCAGAGGAGCCTGAAGACTCGGAATCCCCCGGCTGGACACAGCTGGCACTGAAGGACAAAAACACTCGTTTGTCTTCATTCGGCTTCGCTCCCGCTACGACCAGAGCGTCAGTCCGACTGCGCGAACCGTGGTTTGGTGGCGTCCCAGGTTCCCGTCCAGTCAGCTGGCTGAGCGGCTTCGAAGCGGAGCGCTCCGGTTGGTGGACGAGCGTACGGAACGCCGAGGAACTGCACCACCTGTCTCCTGTCGGGTCCCAGGGTCGTTTCCACGGCGATGCCGCGGAGGATGCCGTGACCCGGGATGGAGACCGACGTAACCGACGGCAACCTCTCTGAGGAAAAGATCCGAAGAAAGAGCTAGTGAAAGGAGGTTTCTCTCAGTGGGCGGCCTCTGCTCTGATTGGCCGATGCTGCTCACCGGTCCTCATGTACACTCGGGGGGCGGGCTCTCTGACGACCAGCCGGCAGGAGATCTTGGAGGAAGTGGGGTTGGAGGAGTGGAGTCCGCACACCGTGGTGTCTGGGTAGAGAACGCAGCGGGTGGCCGACTCCGCCTCCCGCAGCGACACGGCGACACAAGACTCCGCCTCCTGACAGGCTGTCCGCAAACAGACGAAAGGTCAGGATCACAGCAACCAACCAGGGTCCGGGCTCAGTGCGTGACGGTTACCATGGAGACACCAGTCCCTGGTCCTGTCCCGGTTAGCGGCGATGTCTCGGCTCACGTGGATGACATCATACGTGGTCAGAGACGGGTCCACCAGAACCGACGAGGCAGCGAGCGGACGCCACTCATCTGCAGACACTGAGACACAATACAGTCGAGTAACAGCGCCGCAGGGTCATTCAGAAGGTCCATCGGCGTAGAGAGACAGCGGCTCTGCAGCTCTTTAACTGTTATCATCCACTAGCTCACAGACACTCCAGGAACTTTACCCGAGTAACTAAACTGATTGAGAAGAAGCAATGAAGTTGGTACTGGAGTAACCGAGTGTGTGGGGTTGGTGCTGATTGTACTGTTGGTGGTGTTTGCGGTGTTGGTTGTGTTACCATTGTTCTTGGTCGGAGGGAGGCTGAAGGGAGGACAGAGAGCTGGAGACGAACTCCACTGATTGACTGCAAACACAAGCATGTCACATGAATACAAAACTCCTGCTGTGTGTGTATATGTGTGTGTGTGTGTGTGTGTGTGTGTGTGTGTGTGTGTGTGTGTGTGTGTGTGTGTGTGTGTGTGTATACACTCAGTACCTGGTTTCTGGTACCAGCCGAAAGGGTCCGGAGAGGTTATCACCCCAGACTTCCTGCAGTCCTGAGTCCTCCAGGAAGTCACATCATCTTCACTGCAGGTCTGAACTCCCAGACTGATCAGTGGCAGACACATGACGTCTGAGCGTCCTGCACACACACACACACACACACACACCAAATTTGACTTTATTTACCTACATTACTACATCCAGTATTGGCATTAGGGAGTTCTGTTAGCATACCTGTTGATTTGTCGACTTTGTAACGGACAAAACCGAAACCACGGCAACAGGGGTCCTGATCACAGATCCGCTCGCACTGCCTGAATCTAACACACACACGTTTATCCTTTCGCTGTTCATCTAAATCTTGGTTTTGTGTGTGTGTGTGTGTGTGTGTGTGTGTGTGTGTGTGTGTGTGTGTGTGTGTGTGTGTGTGTGTTACCCTGAGGACAGCGGTGTGTTTGCAGTCAGGGTGACCAGGCTGCGAACAGAATAAGAAACCATCTTCTGGAAAGAAACTCTCTGGTAGAAACTCTTCACAGGTCCAGACAGATCCACTGGAGACACACACACACACACAGACACACACACACACACACACACACACACACACACACACACACACACACAGAAGAACAATCCTTTATTAAGTCCACAAACAGGTCAGTGACAGTAACATGTGTTTCTGACTTACAGAAATAAATATGATGAAAATTTGAAATTGAAGAAAAAACCAATCTAAATATTGTTGTGAGTTTTTCTCAGTGTGACTTTCTTCTTGGCTCCCCTCCTCACCCGTCTTGCTGTAGGTATTGTTTGGCACTCTGCCCAGCACACGGTGGCAGGGCAGCCTCAGAGTTTTGTCGTACGCCGAACAAACCCTGCTGTCGGGATGCAGCGAGCAGCTGAAGAAGCCTGCTGAGGCATCGTCTCTGAGGTCTGCCACGAAGCACTGAGGCTCTGCGTCACAACCTGCAAGAAACACGCTTTACTGGAGACGCCTGTCACCTCCTGACGTCACTTGATTCAATCTGTATTACGTGAAAAGTGTGATCTCGAGGGGTGAAAAGTACAGATGAAAAGAGTAGAAGGTAATGCTCTCCAGGAGAGTGCGACCTACGTGTGAGGCACCAGCGCAGTGCCTGCTGGGAGCTGAAGCTGTTCTTGTTCAGTAAGAAGGAGAGGGAGGGGGGAGACCTCTGAGGGTCCACCAGGACGTCGTCCTCAGACAGAGACTGAAACTTCAGCTGCACCGACCCTGAAACAGACCATACTCACGTCGTCACTCACAGACAAAAAGCTTTGAGCAACTTATGCAATTGTTTCATTCATGAAAAGTTTTCCGAGTGACAAACCGTCCAGCGGAGGGCTCAGTTTCGCTGCAGCACACGACGGAGAACCAGAAACAGCAGAAGAGGCTGCATCTAACAAACAAACAAACAAACTGTGACAAACCAGCAGCTCTGATGCACAAACAGCATCGTACGTCTGACTGTGGTGTCAGGGGGGGGGTCAAAGGTCAGATACCTGGGTTCAGATAGACCGCCTGGAAGATGATGATGGACGCCTGGTAGTCCTTCTTGTTCTTGCTGTCAGCCGGCAGAGCAGAGTCAGCTGAGACAGGAGGCAGGCGGACGTCAGTTCAGTCTGTTTCACTCACGTTTCCGTCTCTCACTGACTTCAGCCTCTTACTGATGGTGAACGTCTCTCCTCCAAAGTCAAACAGGAAGTTGCGCTGCTCTTCGTTGTAGGTAAGCCCCGCCCCGCAGATCCGACTGGCTGTCCCCTGTCCAGTCACATCCCAGTCCTGGTCTCCACACATCAGGACTGACGGAGCCCTCAGCCAACCACAGAACAGGGACCCTGGGCGGGGGCGGGGTGAAGGAGGAGGTGTGACACAGAGCCCCGCCCACAGAGGCGTGCGGCGTCGGCGGTCGGGTGGGCGTACCTCCGTTCAGGACGTTCTGGTTGAGGATGAATCCGTGGCAGCAGGCGTCCCGGCTGCAGCCGTCCTCACAGGAGCGGTGGGCGTCGGCCAGGGAGGTCCGAGAGGACGAGAACACCTGAGTCCTGAACACACCTGAGAGCACCTTCCTCATCCTCATCCTCACAAAACGCTGCGAGGAAAACTCAAACCCTGGAACACACCGGCACAAACACACAGCTACACATGAAAGCACACACACACACACCTGGACACACAGGTACACTTTCACACACAGCTGTTTTGTGGAAGAAAAAACCATGGTTGCTAGGTAACAGTACCTTTCTTCCTGATGACCAGCATGTCGGAAGCCCCGCCCCTCACCTTCAGAGAGCAGCTCAGCCAATCAAAGAGCTCGGCTTGAGGATTACCCAGAAACCCACGTGTCTGACAAATAACACAGTTCAATAAACAAACAAGCACAATTCACAAACTCTATGTGTGTGTGTGTGTCTGTGTCTACCTGCTGGGAAGCATTGCAGTGTGTGTTCAGTGTGTGTGTGCTGTACAGTTCACACTGGGTTTGTCTGTTGAACAGCGCCGCATGGTGGCAGGACGGCTCTGCTGCACATGCTGAAACAAAAAAACACACCATCATTACACAATGTTCATCAGGGAGGGGCAGACAGCACTCAACATGTCTACTCAGTTACAAGTTAAAGTATTTATCTTAAAACAGATTCAATGTTCTGATGTTACGGATACTGAGTGAAGTACATGTGCATGAAAATACTACTTAAGTGATGAAAGTATTTGTACTGTGAGACTTTATGATCAGATAAGCTGTGCAGTAGATTCCATGAGGTGAAAGGCTGCTTCGTTACAGTGATAAATACTGATGTATCAGTGAAGTTACATATTTGAAAAAATTACTGTCAAAGTACAAATATTAAAAATATTACTCAACAACAGTCATGGAAGTATTTGTAATGTATTACTGTCAACACCATGTTCTAAAATCAGCCACATGACCACTTCCTCAGAGACAGGATGTTACCTTGCACACATGTTGAGAGGTCAGAGGTCATAGTCTGGAGAACTTCAGCATCATCAGCTCCAACAATCAGCTCGGATCGGGGAACGTTCTGGAACCTCCGGAGAACTGCAGTACCCACAGCCAACAGGGAGGATGAGTCTCACTCACACACACACACACACACACACACACACACACACACACACACACACACACACACACACACACACACACACACACACACACACACAGACTGATGCTGAGCAGCTCTCTGATTGGCTGACGTCTGGTCACCTGAACACTCTTCATCAGTCAGTGTCTGCTCTCTGAGGGTCCACTCTAGCTCCGCCCCGTCGCTGCTGACACACCTCCACCTGTCAGACGAGGCGTCGTGCTGCGCCGGCAGGAAGTCACCTGACTGTGAACACCGCAGGCCCCGCCCCTCACACTGAGTCACACCTGAGACACACGGACGAAAACACCTTTTTAATTCATAACACAGTTCCGTTGTTACTACTTTAATGACCTGAAGATTAACATTTGCTGAAGGTGCGGTGGTACATCGCTGGGTTTTCCTCTGTAAAAGAAAAGAAAAGGAGACTCACACTGATTGACAGATGACGCCCCGGATGGGGAGGAGCCTCGGGGACACCTGTTGCAGAAGTCCCGCCCCTCTTCATCCTGATAGGTTCCCTCAGGACACAGAAGACACGCCCCCTCTCTGGAGAAACTTCCAGCCGGACAAACGACTGCATGAACAGACAGACGGAGAGATGACCCTTCATCATCTCCTCCATCAGTATCAGCCTGCGACCCCCTCCACGTGAACACACACTCTTCGTGTGTGTGTGTGTGTGTGTGTGTGTGTGTGTCCTTTGACAGTACGTTGAACTCATCGACTCACCGCAGCCTTCTCCGACAGTGTCAAGGCGGTAACCGTTTGAACAGCCAAACACTGCTGTTGTCATGGAAACCAGCTTGGGATCCGACGTTAGCTTGGACCTGACATTACCCAGAATTCCCTGAACTTGATCCAGGAGTCTGGACTCGTTCAGGAAAAGTGCTGATGATGAAAAACAAACACACACTAGAATCACGACCAGTAAACAGATGATTCACATGTACACGGTTCACGTTTCACTCACTTCGTTAATATGACCATGCTGTTTCTGGCTAATTGATTGGTTCCAATGTCACTGGCCTGAGATTTCACCTCCAAATTTTACTTTAAATTGTCATGAAATGCAGAAAAGGTGTGAAACTCACCAATGTCGTGCAGGTCAGGGAGGTCAGAGGTCGGTATGTCAGACAGGGTCACGGTCCATGTGACCTTTAACCTTAGCGAGCCCTCAGCATCACAGATCAGACTCACGGAGGAGTCGTCGCACAGCGAGACGGAGCGTGACGACACGGGAAGCTGCACATCCAACACACGAGTCACACAACAGAATGATGAGTGGGAAGAGCTGGTACGTTCTACACAGAGCAGGAACACGGCGGGTTCCGGACGTGTTCCTCTGAGGTGGAGTCTGAAAGTCGGACTGAGGTTCACATGGGAGAATTCCCACCTGGAAAACTGAATAATTACATCGCTGCTTCTAAACAAACTCCACAAGTTCACAATCACCAAAACGTTACTGTGAAGACAAACAGGAGTGGACACACCCTCCGTCTCCAGATTACAATGTCTGATATAAAAAAAAAAAAAAAGCACAGAGAAAGAAAGCCGAGAGCCCACCTGAGCAGAGCAGAGCCCCCTGCTGGTCATCAAGCTGAACAACAGAGACTGGAGAGTCCTGGTCTGAGAGCAGGATGAGGGCAGGGACCAGGTCTGAGATGAGGACAGGGTCTGGAGAGGCTGAGACACTACACACACACACACACACAACAGGAAGTTAGAGTCTATGTGCCTTCTGAAATGAACGAGCCGGAGGTCAGAGGTCAAAGGTCTTACTCTGACAGGCTCCGCCCACAGGTTTACTGTCTCCGCCCCATTGCTGACTTTTGGTCTCACACCGGAAGCTGCTGACAGGAAGTGAGTTCTGGTAACCACGGTGACACACGAGGTCACAGCTCTGACGTCCATCGGCGGCGGGGCGGCACAGCAGTGCACCATGGGTAATGGCGGGCGCGGGGCAGAGGGGGCCTACAGAGCAGAACTGATCAGTGTGGTCAGTGATGGTTAATGGAGCAGCAGAATCACTCAGGAGTTCCTCATCATAAAGAACACAATAACTGGAGTCTTCTGCCTCGATGATTCAGTGGAACTGGGACGCACTTCAGCCACGATCCACACAAAGATCAGGCCAGCAGACCAGCAGGCTAATGGAGGCTGGAGGCTGTGATGGAGACACCTCGGGCATCACTCTGACCAGTGACAGCTGAAGCCCTCTGGCGCCCCCCAGAGGCGCCTCCTGCCACACTCTGAGAAGCGACGCTAACAAGGCGACGGTGCAAAAAGATGGAGGCTGAGGAACCGCAGCGGAGCCACAGTGCTTACGGTCACATGATGGCGCGCTGTCTGTCTGTCGGGGAGTACGAGTCCCGTCCACTTCCTGTCCGTCCTCCGAGACGCACCAGCAGGAGGCGACGTCGCACTGCAGCGGGACGAAGGAGCCGTCAGGACGGCACTGGAGGCCCTGGAGCTGGCACCAGCTGGGACCTGAACGCATCGCAGAGGGTCAAACAGGCCAGAGAATCCAGCACTGTCTGTGTGTGTGTGTGTGTGTGTGTGTGTGTGTGTGTGTGTGTGTGTGTGTGTGTGTGTGTGTGTGTTTACGTACATGTAAGCAGTCCAGCAGCGCTTGGTGTTGCCGCCTGTATCGTCTCTCCTGTTAGAGGATTCACACACCATCCTGCAGCGCCTTCTGTCTGCAGCACCGAGTAACTACCATCCTGACACACACACACACACACACACACACACACACACACACACACACACACACACACAGCTCTGAGGATCACAGTGTTTTCATCAGTTTATTCTCATTTTCATTCTTACATTTGTAAACAGGGCTGAAGACAGAGACAATCATCACATTACATTTTTCTTTGCGTGCCAGTTCAAAGAAATCTACAGCACGACTGTCCCGTATGTTTTCATCCACCCAGATTCTATAACCACTGTCTTCTGTTCATTCTCTTTATCCGCTGGACCGGATGCCAGCTAACTCTGGGCGGGGGCAGGGTCCACCTGGACAGGTGAGGGCAGGCCACACTGGGACAAGAGCTCACACACCTCCTCTCATTGTAGGGGTCATCTGAGGACATTTTTCTTATCAGCCAATATTCTGCATTTGTACACATCAGCAGCTGCTTTAATAAATTCATATTTATTCAGTTTTCACTTTCTAGTTAATTGTAGCACCTTGTTCAAATCGTGGTGATCTCAGTGGCCAGCAGAAGAAATAGTACGATGTGATCAAAATGTGTGTGTGTGTGTGTGTGTGTGTGTTCGTGTTCTCCTACCTGTTCACAGGTGGGTTGGTACTGGGAGGTGGAGGCAGTGTTGCTGAGATCAGAGCGTTTCGTCCAATCAGAGAGCAGAGCGTGAGCCTGAGCTCTCTCACAGCGAGTCAGACCTGCAGGAGGAACCATCAGGAACCTTTTCCTGTATATGTAAGTGTGTGTGTGTGTGTGTGTGTGTGTGTGTGCTCTTACACTTGGGCAGCCTGAGTGAGCGACCAGTCAAAGATCCAGGGACGTACTCTCCATCTTCATCAACACACCAACACTGACCTGAAGACACACAACCACAAGTCAACAAACTCTGAGGTGTGTGTGTGTGTGTGTGTGTGTGTGTGTGTGTGTGTGTGTGTGTGTGTACCTGTGCTGTGGTAACACTGTGTGAGCAGCCAGCGGCCATTAGCGTCACACTGTGGAGTGAATGGCTGATATGACCGACGCTGAGGAGGGAGAAGCATCTGAAGAGCTGAAGAACAACAACAACATAAACATAAACAACAGGAACAAGAACAACAGTATGAACATACATCTGTTTTTTAAGAAGAGCTGAATCACACAGGTTATGTTAACACGATAATAATCAAGCTATGTGAGCATCATTAACATAATATAAGAAACTTCAACAATAACTTGTAACTTCATTTGCAGCAGCCGGTGATTTATTCCCACTCACTGGAGAACGCAGCCAGTCGTAGAGCAGCTCTGGAGCGGCTCAGCAGCCTATCAGAGACCTGCAGCTGCTCAGCCTCTGATTGGTCGATCTGGAGCTCCTCAGGCGTGAGACGGAGACCTCCAGCCAATAGGAATCCATATCCCAGAGGGATGTGGGAGGAGTTAGACAGGGCGACGATGCTCATGGCCTCCTGTCTGAATTCAGTGACTTCAGCCAACGCCGCCGAGCAGCCTGGAGGGCAGCGTGCGGTTAGCGCGTTGTGTTCAGGGACGGATCGAAAATAAAGCTTTGGTTTAATGTTTCTCTGACCTGCAAATGTGGGAAGCTTCTGAGTGGATCTCTCCGGACCTGGAGCACAACAAACACAAACGTGAGTGACAAAACACAACACAACAGACACATTGTGAGCAAAACACAACAGTTGGCAGAGCAGTATGAAAATGTGTGACGGTGCAGCAGGTGTAGCAGACATGCTCATCATTAAAAGTCATGTTTGTTTTACTTGAATTATTTGAAAAAACACGATTTGACACAGTGAAAGTGGAAAATTGTGACTTTGTTAAAATGCTGCATGAACTTGTGTCAGCTCACATGTGATGGCGCCCCCCGTTGGCCCTCCGATCATCGTCCTTCCCTCTGCGTCCACGCAGAAGCAGCGTGAGCCCACGCACTGCAGCGGCAGGAAGTCTCCGGCCTCCGAGCATGCGGGGACGTAGATCTGAGCTCCGGCAGAGAGCTGAGAACTGACCCTCAGGGCCGCCGCTCGCTCCCCCTCACAGCGGCTCGGACAGCGAGGGCGCCGCCCGGCGGTCCGAGACCCCTCCACCTCCTGACCCCGGGGGTCCACGCACCAGCAGGCCCCGCCTCCACACTGCACCTCCTGGAACCCGCCGGCGGGCGTGCAGCTCGGGATGAAGACGCTCACTCCGTCCTCCTCGGAGCAGGAGCGCAGCAGAGGAGTCAGGACCTGGAACACAGGAGTGAGGAGAACGTTTGGGTCCCGACGACCTGCAGTCCACACAGATCTCAGCACAGGTCAGAGGTCAGAGGTCAGTCACTCACCTGCTGCAGTGTGTGTGAGCTGGAGCTGCTGAGTCCTCGGACGGTGAGCTGCAGAGCAGACAGGAAGTTCTGGTCCTGCAGGACTCGGCTGACAGTCTGGATCAGGTTCTGGTTCTTGGTGCTGATGCTCCGAGCGGAGAACTGCTCCGCAGTCACGGCTCCTTCAGAACCCAGCGCCGCGCTCACGTTAGAGGCCGCCAGCTGCTGCAGGAACCGCCCTCCAAACAGGTTCTCCTGCAGGCGCCGCGGCGAGGAGGAGGCCAGGGCGTGCAGAGCGCCCCCCACAGACGGGAAGAGGCCGTGCAGCACCTCCACCAGCTGGGACAGGAAGGAGGCGGCGTCCGCCTCCGCCGGGAGGAGGTCCCCGAGCGGCCGGAGGAGGGAGAGGCAGGGGGAGCTGCCCGAGGAGGACTGAGAGGGAGGAGGCTCCACGGGACCGGAGAGGAGGCGGGACAGAGCCAGACGACGCCGAGAGACGCAGTCAGCAGGTCCCGAACCTGCAGGAGGAGGAGAGAGGAGGAGCAGCAGGGGAATGAAGTCAAAATTAAGATAAAAATAAGTGAGAGAATGATGAAACACTCAGCATGCTGGAAGATGAAAGGTGGGTTCTTATTCGCTGTGCCGAGGAGCGAACCGAGAGGAGGACTGACCGCAGACAGGAGCGTCTCCCTGCCGCCTCGTCCCGGGAATCTCAGTCCCAGTGGAGTCCACACACCAGCACAGCGCCTCCTGCTGGCACTGACGGGAACTGTAGGCTCCTCCAGCCTCACAGGACGGGACGAAGACGCTGGACGCCTCCAGGGCTGCACGGCGCTCCTCCTCACAAGGGGAGGGGCCTGAAGGAGGGAGGAGGGCTTAACTGCGACATCAACTGTGGTAACTATAACCAGGTAATGGTAATTTATGCGTGAATTAAGTCAGTTTGGAGGAGGAGACTTTACATCTGAAGTGTCCGGTGAGAGCTAGACGAACTCCCAGCATCCTCCTCTGCAGGACTCGGTACACGTTGGTCTGAGAGACGGAGCGCCCGGACGGGAGGCCAGTAAAGGCTGAGTCGTACACATGAGACAGGAGCAGCTCCACACCTGGACAGGAAGGAGAGACCTTCATTATCACCGCCATCAGTACCATCGTGTGTGTGTGTGTGTGTGTGTGTGTGTGCGTGCGTGCGCGTGCCTGTGTTTTCCAGCTCTCGCCCTCGACTGTCTGAACAGAAGCAGTAGGAGGAAACCATCGGAAAAAACTTCTGGAAGTTACTGAACGTCTCAAAAGCTTCTGGGAACCTGAAGAAGGACGAACACAAATAATGAGAAAAACAAGCAGCTTGTTTACACTGGAAGCTAAAGTTGTGTATACAGGTGTGTAGATATACAGGTGTTTAGATGTACAGGTGTGCAGGTGCGTTACCTATAGTGCAGGTGCGTCACCTGTAGTGCAGGTAGTGCAGGTGTGTTACCTGTTGAAGGCATGCAGCAGGTCCAGCTCCGTCCTGTCAGTGGTGTTGATGAAGCGACACTGAACAGGCAGGAAGTCACCGTCTTCCGTACACTGAGGAGGCGACGAAGGGGCGGAGCCATGCAGAAGACGCCGTGACCTCACCTCACAGCTGCCCGGGCCTGAGGGTCAAAGGTCAAAAAGCTCCCGAGTCAATGACGGTGACCTTCAGGCCAGCTAAGCCGTTCCAGTAAGGAACAGAGTGAGTACTCACATCGCTGGGGTCTACCGTTCTGTCGCGTTCCGTAAAGCTCCATCCCGTCCTGGTCCACACACCAACACTGCCCCCTGCTGGCGTCACACTGAACAGACTCAAAGAGGCCAGAAGGTGAACACCGCAGCAGCGCCTGCTGCTGGCAGGGAGTCGCACCTGCACACACAAGAACGCAGAGCTGCTCTGATTCTGGGAAAACACACAAAAAACACACAAACACACACAAAAGTGTGTGATCTGTGACTGCTGCACGCGTGGTACTCACAGTGAATAACTGGGCTGTTGGTTCGAGTCCCGATGATCTCCTGACCTTCAGCGTCTACACACCAACACTCCTGGCCCTGTCCACTGCACTGTACAGGCCTACACACACACACACACACACACACACACACACAGAAAAGATATACTGCAATTTGGTCCTTTACTTCGGTGCGCTGCACCAAACTGGAGGTGTTTGCTTCTTCCTTGTGTTTGACTGGTTCTTCAGCAGGAAGTAGCTCTCACCTGAAGCGCCCGTCCTCTGTGCAGTGAGGGGCGTCGCCCTGTCGCTTAGCAACCGTCTCACCTCTCAGCAGCTCACATCGACTCAGTGTCTCCGTCTCCAACTGGTACTCTGGACAGCGGCAACACAACGTCAACAATGTCAACAACGTCAACCAAAAACATGAGGCTGACGATACTCAGTAGGTTTAGCATCCCAGTGACACCGTATCAACACTGAACATGTTTTGGACAATAAGAACTGGAACACAATGAACAACTGAGGTTAAAATACGATTTAGAAGAAGCAGGAGCATTCCGATGGTCCCCCTTACCCGAGGCTTTGCCCTGCAGCAGGGCAGGGCAGCACAGCAGGAGGCAGGCGGCGCTCAGCAGCCACGACATGGTCTCGGCGGTGAAGCTCCGCGGCGTCCCTCTCCCCTTTTAAACCCTCAGATCTGCAGAGTCACCCTGGACGGCCTTCATCCCTCCTCCTCCTCCTCCTCCTCCACGGCGCACCTGAGCAGAACCAGGTGTCCTCCAGCTCCTCACATGCGGTGAGCTGTGCAGCGCTCTGATTGGACGAGAGCCTCTCAGGATCAGTGCTGTGAGGAGAACAGTCTGAAGAGTTCCCACTTCACTGAAACGTGACGCACACACACTTCAGTGCGTGACTTCTTCTTTTTTCAATACAAAAAATAAAATGTAAACGTTACCATGGAGGCATGAGATGTAACCAGATCCGCTCCACTGGGATCGCTGAACTTCCACATCCTGAATCAGCTGACTCAGAGAGAGCAGAGCCAAAACCACAAACTGCAGACTGATGCTGAGCACACAAACCAAACGCTGACTGACTTCGCTGAACAGAGGATTTCAGCTGGTTTCTCCATGGCTCATTCAGCGTTCACCTTTTCTGATCTGAACTTGCACACAAACTGTGAGCATCTCATCACAGCTGATCGTAGCGCCGGCACGTTTCTTGACCTGGACTGGAGCACAAATAGAACCTTTAATGAATTTTTCTGTTCACGATCGAAGAACTTTCCTTCTGTCCTCCAGTGGAGGTCGTCTCTTCTTTCGATCGGACGGACGGACGGACGGACGGACGGACGGACGGACGGACGGACGGACGGACGGACGGACGGACGGACGGACAGACAGACAGCAGCCAAAGGCTTGACTGGGTTTACTGTCTCAGGGTCAGAGGAAAGAGGAAGATCTCCTGTGGAAGAGCTTCACTGATCACAGAAGAACCAGAAGAAGGATTGATCCGATTCCTTTAGTTCCACTTTGAAAACAAAACAGAACTCCGATTACACTAAATTATCTTAAATTAAACTGCATGGTCGAACAGAGCAGCAGTGGTTAGTGCTCTTAATTCACAACAAGAAGGTCATGGGTTCAAATGCCAGCAGGGGCCTTTCTGTGTGGAGTTTGCATGTTCTTCCCCGTGTGTGTGTGTGTGTGTGTGTGTGTGTGTGCGCGTGTGTGTGTGTGTGTGTGTTTCCCTGACTGAGACCCCCCACCAGCTTCCTCATCCATGTCATGAATGAAGATATACTGTATAAAACTGAGCTAAAATAACATGAAACATGAAAACATGACAGACAAGAAACACTCTGGTATCCTGAATGAATCCTCTGACTCCAGAGTTTATCTTGATGCCTTCTGGACGCCGGTATTTTGCTCCAGCTAGGAAAACTAATCGTTTTTCAAACTCTTTTGTGCCTTCTGCAATCAAATTATTGAATTCCAGCTCCTAAATTGTTTATTGTATTGCTTGTTTTAATATTGTTCAACCTGAGTTCCACTTGTGGTTAAACTGAACGGTCTCATGTTGTATGTACATGTGAAACGACTCGAGATGTGCTGCAAACAAATTGCCCTTTGGGATCAATAAAGTTTTCTGAATCTGAATCTGAATCTGAATCTGAATGGTTGTTTGACTTGAGGAATATTGTGATCCAGACGTAGAACCTCATCAATGCCCTCTGTGCTTAGTTATGCTTTAGGCTTGTTCCCTCCAGTCATTTAAACCGGAATTTCTATAAGTGATCATTAAACGTTTCGCTCTATTCATTTTTCCAGATGCTTTGGATCGGACATGTTTTCTATGTTCATTTTTTTTTCTTCTGCCTCTGATTACCTGACCCTGCACTCATGAGTCAGCCCCAGCCTAAATCATCTTGTCAGGCCTAAATTTGAAGCAGCACATTTAAAATACAGTTAAGATGTTCAGCTTCCTTCAACATTCACACCACAGTTATTGAGCCAGTTTCTCTCACTGACTTCAGGAACATTGTGAATTTATTATTCGGTTTCAGCTCCTCTTAACTGTGTTTATACAAAGTGCGACACCCTGAAAATTTGAGATATCTGAATCTCCGGTAAATAATCTTTTTTAAAACGACTTTCACAGTCTTTCTGAATTGTTCACACATGATTACTGGCACATTGAGGCACAATGACAATAATTCACCAACACCCTGAGCCAATTCTGCTCAGCCACAAACACAATTCCTGCTTTACACACAATATGCAGTTGTACAAAACACTTTTTTTCCAAACACTACACACAATTCTTTGCATTCAACACTATTGCCATGGCAAAAATATCATTTTCACATGGAATACACTGTCATTCAAAGTTCTCAAGTTAATTGCCCCACTATGCACACCGACTCATCACATGAACACCTGTCACACAGTCTTACAATTCAAAATCACAGCTTTATGAAACGGCAACAGGCGAGTTCTTCTGTTTAAGAACAAAGGATGCCAACACTGGACACAGGCAGAGCCAGGAGCGAGAGGACCAGGACCAGGACCAGGACCGGGACCAGGACCGGGAGCGGGACCAGTTCTACTCTCATTACAAACTGCAGTACTGCTCAGTGACTCAGTAAGTCCAGTTGTCCAGGATAGCCTGCTGACTGTTCTGTAGGACTGTACAAATACAAGTATGTTTCAATTATTTGGGAAATATATTCCTACTTTGGATTCCTACACTGTATTTGCAGTATTTATTTTGTGTTTGGCAGAACTGAAAGACGAGCAACATAAGGTGTTCTCTCTCCTGAACAGGAAACAGAAATCATGAACATGGTCCAAAAAAATAACACCATAACATTACGAAAAATACAAAAATGATAGAACACAATGAGATATTTCAGAATAAGGATATGGTGAGCTTATCACACATTTTACAACCCACTCACATATGTCTGTAGTAAGAGTAAAACTTAGCCATTATGATGAGTGGGGAAGTGTTTTCCATTCATTGCAGTGTTTTACATTAAGCACATCAGTGTTCAACTGGTTCTCATACATTTCTATTCATATGATGGTCTCTGTGTGTCACTTGAAGACAACATACCATTCTGAGTGGAAATTACATTATTTTGAATGTAAAGTTCCATTTTGCAGGAGAGCTGCTGGCTTTCATCCATTGTGTGTTATTTTGGATTTCTTTGCAGAATTCTGAGAATATGAGACATGCTTTCAGAAAATGTGTCTAAACAATGGAGAAAAACTGCAATGACCTTGTCTCTGACACACTGGAGTCCTGTCACCTGGTTTAATGAGAAAGGTCTTTATTCTCACCAGCAGGTGGCAGTGTTAAGCAAACTATTGGCATTTTCACAGACTTCACGGTCTGAGGATTCCTCTCTGCTGTTTTGCAATTTCCTTGTTCGATGGAAAATGAGACATAGAACCAAGTCTCAATGTGGAAGTCTCAAGTTTCAAAAGTTTTAAGTCTCAAGTAAGTCTCATCCCACCATTTATTTATTTATTTATTTATTTATTTATTTATGGGAGGGGGGTCAAATCAAGTCCAAGTCAAGTCATCTTATTTTCATGCAGTGTTTCAAATATTTTATGTACTTTTCTACTTCGTATCATATCTATTTCAATACGTTTTAAAACGTATGTATGCCATGGACTAATTTGAAGCAATATTAGTGTTTTAGCTTGTGACTACTTCATTTATTAACCAGTACTTCATTCAGTCCATCTCAAATAATATTTAACCAACTTTAAAACTATTCACTGAGGTTACAGGTATTTCGTCGTTGGGGGGTTTACTTTTTCAGCCCTTGATTCGATTTTTACTGCATGAAGAAAGATCATGTGGCTTGAAAGCCTGGGAATCTCACACTCAGTGCCGGGTATGCTTGATATGTACAATTATGAAATACATTGAGATGTAGAATTGGATTGCCATCGTCCGTATTTCACTGTTAAATCTGGGCAGCTGTCAGCAGTGATGGGCGGTCAGGTTCCTGCCTGCTGAGGCTCGATCAGGTTCTGGATACTGATTCTATCAGAACCAGATTTACAAATATTTTCCCCCAGCAGAGAAAATGATTCATCTTTTGAAAGACAGCAGTGACGAGGTTAGTGTACGTTTCAGATCTCACTGAAGCATTATTACAAATCGAGAGAAAACACTTTCATTAATCCATTAATCTTCTCCACCACTTGATCCTGGACAGGCGATGAGAGGATCCACCTGGACAGGTCTCCAGTCCATCACAGGACAATAACACACACAATCACAGCCAGGGCCAATTTAGAACGAACCTCACATAAAGTTTATGGACTGTGGGAGAAAATTACAGACACGGGGAGAACATGCAAACGTCACACAGTATTTGACCTCGTGACCTTGTCGTTGTGAAGTACAGCTAATCACGACCTCATCAGGCAGCCCTACTTTATGAATTAACCCTACTTTATTGATTATTACAGAGAGTAAAATGATATTTATAGAATCGAATATTAAAAAAGAAAATAAGTAAAGATGAAATATGAAATTAGTAAATTTTAAACGAATTAGGAAATGTCTGTATTTAGATAAATTCACATTTCATTGGGAAAAAAAAACTTTAACATGGTCTTACCTTTCCGTATAAACGGAGTTCATACCGAGATATTTCTGGATAAAAATCCCTTGAATTTTTAGTTCCACTTCAAGTGAAAGTCCAGTCTAGAGAAAACTCTGACCCTGGATTTATGATCCGCCATCATGTAAAAAGTGCAGATTGTTCGCGCGGTTTCTTCCTCTGCAGCTGTAGCGTTTAGACTGTCCGGACTCTGCAGCGCCCCCTACCATGAGGCGGGAGAACTGCCGGCCTCACCTCGAGTGTCACTCAATGAACACATGACTGCGATTTTAGCAACACTAGGCTGTAATTTTAATTAATAAATTAAGACATTAAGAAATTACATTCACAGAGGCTGAGAAATTTAGCATCCTGTCACTTTTCCTGCTTTGCTAACCCTCCTCCCTGTAATTTGATTGGCTGTGAGACCAAAACCCCCTCTCTGATTGGTTGTGGGACCAAAAACTCTTCTCTGATTGGTTATGGGACAAAACATGTGAGGCAGAGAGCGCATGACTGACAGCGTATTGATTCAGTCATAACACTTTTCTGGAGCTACATTCATATTGCTAATATGTCATATTCATTTTATATTTATATTAAATCTGAAAACAAAACCATCACTGAAATCATTCAAGTCATCATGTCTCAAGTCAAGTGAAGTCTCAGGTCTTTCATTTTTTCCAAGTCAAGTCACAAGTCATCAAAACAGACTCAAGTCCAAGTCACATGATTAGCTCCCCATCTTTGGAAAATTAAGTTAGAAACATATGACACTGGATCACCATTATTTCAGGTGTAACAAATGGCTTCTCTCATTTTTCTGGTGTTATTATCGATGTGCGACCTTTTCACAGCCAAACTCACACTTATTGAATTTCAAATGAATTACAATAAACGCTTGAGAAAATTTTTGAAACGAATGAGTGACTATGTTAAACAAGAGCACAGGCAGCAGGGCTGCACTCTGAGGGCATCTTCTCCTCACAGGGCACAATATTGCTCATGTGAGCAGAAAAGAGATCTGCTGGCTGTCACAGGCACATTCCAGAGTGACCCGGGGCCACTGGAAAAAATCCCAAAGGGTTCCCTCTGACAAACCTCAAACATATTTATTAATCATCTGAAATCAACCAAGATGGTCAGAACCTAACGCTTTTTAAAAATCATTACGCGTTCAAAATAATTTTGAGAATCACTCCTTCAAACACTGAGAGAGAATAAGTCTGTGAGTGAAGGAGCTCTCCAGTGCAGTCAAGGTGTCTTTCACGGGATGGGAGTCATTGGTCATTAGAAATGACGGCACAGCCATCATTCTTCTGTCTCCCATCACCTCCAGCAGGTCAAGAGGGCATCCCAGCACCCAGCTGGCCTTCCTCATGACTTTAAATCTCCAACATGTGATCACTTTCCACAAAGTTCACGTTCACAGTTTGAGCTGCTTGACAAAATTAAAGAAAAAAAAAAACCTGAACAAACATTGATGAAAATGAAAATTCTGTTTATTTCAGGACAGAAACAGATGGAATACAAGTTGTGTGTATGTGTGTGCGTGTGTGTGTGTAGGCTTCATCAAGGCACAGGGATACAAAGTAGAGGACATCGTGTCTCTAAATATCACATAAAAACATGATTTTCTCCTAAGTACACTTTGGTCCTGAATATGAATCATGTTGGTATAAAAACAGCGTTAACTGTGATCAATAGGCTTTTTTTAATGATTGTCATGAGGCTGTAATAAAATGTTTTTCATTTCCAAAATGATGGTCAGGTTACAGTTCAGTTTTTCACTTTGGAATTGACAATAAAAAAAATTAAAATAAAAAAAAAAAAAAACAGAAAAAGATGAAACATGAGACCACGTTGTCTAATAAAGGTACAATTTGTAATATTTCATATTTTATCTAAAATTTTGTAACAGACAACTCCGAGTCCTGCAGTCCCACAGGGAACCAGCAGGAGGTGTGGTGAGTTGCTCCACCAACAGAAGAAGAATCTGACACATTACTGCCACCTGGTGAACCACAGTGGAATTACACAAACTCACACGACCTTTCAACCGCCCGAGAATCACAGGAAGAAAAGCATCAAAGGTCAAATTTATTTTCTAACTTGCAGTCCGCTTCATTTTCAGGGCATAAACGCTAAAATTTACACCAGGTAAAGCTTCAATGAGCCAAAATTATGAAAAAAACCGGCAGTTTAAAGGACCTTCAATGTGTGCATGGATAGTTTCAGTACACAAAAACAGCACCCACTAGTAGCCCTACAGCCAAACTACACTGTTTTCTGCTGTTTGTCTAAACAGGCATCATTTTCAAAATGTTGCTGTCTAAACGCCAAACCTTTCTGAAAACAAAAATGCAAAAACGACACATTCACAATTGAAACGTTGTGTCAACGGTGCCAAAGTAACGCAAAATAACCCCCACCGGATGCTAATTGAGCCCGAAGAGACAGAAAATTATTCCATAAATGTCAAAAACCAAAGAAAAAAGTGCTGCACAAAGGCAAAATAATCCACTGAAACAAACAAAGCCACCACAGAGGAGCAAAACGACACGGAACAAGAGAAGAAGAGATAAAAACCACAACTTAAAAAAAAAAAAAAACTTTGAATGAAGTAAGAAATCAAACTTTTGGTCCCTGAATTGAAACAAATCAGAAATAATGAAATTAAAAATGTCATGATAAAAATAAAAGCATTCAGATAATCAACAGATCATCATTCAACTGATTTATGAGCCTGATTTCCTTCATCAAACACAGCAAACTGAGTGACGATGGTCACTCAAACGCAAAACAAACTGCGTATTGCAGTTTTTGGATAAAAAGATCGAAACATGCGGACGAGACACGGACGGGAGAATCTGATTGGACCACAGGCCAAGGTACAAACAACAAAAGAGTCCCCTGCAAAATATACACACAAAAAAAGCTGAAAAAATATTTTTAAATCTGCAGCAGCATTTGTTTTTTTTAATGATTAGATTTTTGTTTCTTTTTGAAACGTTTGAAAGAGGCTAAAAACATTTAAAAGATTTTACCCGATCTTTTATTCCCAGTAAAAAGGCGTCTGAAAGGAATGAGCATTTGTAGGATGAGCGTCACACACTGCTCGATGCTGCCGTTTTATTATCCATGCTAATTCAGCATTGCTGCTTTGAATAAATGCTGAGTCATGGAGGCTGTCAGACTGTGAAAGGTTCAGTTATTGTGTCAGACTGAAACTGGATAAAGCATTTTTATATGCAACAGAGAGGAATTCTGAGTTTATTTTGAAAGGTTTGCTGATAGTAAGTTCAGACAGGAAGTGAAGCAGCGACAGCTTCCTGCAGGATAAAAAAAAACCACGAAGGAGCACATTTGGAGGTTTTTGGTGCATTTAGTGTCTCTTTAAAAAAAGGAGTATGCAAAGGTGTGGATGTTTTCAGAGCAGAGCGCCACCTGCTGACAGTCGCTTCTCATTCTGTTCCGTTCACCGGCGGGTTTAGCTTCTCGCCCTCTGGCGCAGCGCTCTCCATGTCCTCCTGCGGCGGCGCGCCGCGCTTAAAGGGATGGCCGTGTTCCTTCAGGACGTAAAGGAAGTCAGCAGCAAACGCCACCATGGCCAGGAAACCGAACGCCTGAGAGAGGAGAGGAGAAGGATGAGGAGGAGGCTGTGTGTGTGTGTGTGTGTGTGTGTGTGTGTGTGTGTGTGTGTGTGTGTGTGTGTGTGTGTCTTACCACAGCTCCCCTTTCCAGACTGGAGCCGGTGTTGTCCGCAGCAAAGACAATAGATGAGATGAGGAGAAAAACGGCGATGATGCCAGTGTAAATAAAGTCCTGAAAGGCACAAACAACACTGTCAACACATTCCGTTATCCGAAACTAGTCTGGCATGATCCGAAACTACTTCAAAATGGCCCTAAAGAAGTCTACAATGGTCCTGAACAAGGTTAAATTACAATACACTTGATTAAAATAGTCCTAATCTCCTGTAAATTGATGCTAAACGAGCCAAATATGATCATGAATTGGTTTAAAATGGTCCTGGAGCTAGCCCAAAATGGTCCTAAATGATTTTAAACGGTCCTAAACTAGTTTAAAATGTATCTAAACTAGCCTAATTTGATCCTAAATTAGTTTAAGGTGATCCTAAACTCATCTCAGACCAGAGTATTTTATGCTTGTATGCCGTTGAAGTAAATTGATAGGTTTGGATCAGCTCTGCGGCTTCTGACTGAAGTCTAAATTTGAAATCCTTCGTATGGATTTTCTGTCTTCTGTGTTTTATTGTGAAAATTGGGATTATGATGAAGGACCGCAGTCTGCAGCAGCTTGCATCTGTGCGTGCGTGTGTGCGTGTGTGTGTGTGTTACCAGCTGTGGCCAACAGGTGATGCCGATCCTCTGGTACAGGGAGGTGGAGAGGAGGATGAGGAGCAGCAGTGTGAAGAGGAAGGCTGTGCAGCTGACAAACTCGAAGAAGTAGAGCGGCGTGCAGCTGGTGCAGATGAAGACCGACTCCTCCAGGACGAAGGCCACGAAGGACAACAGCTGAGGGACAGCAAACCACCACTCAGTAATCACTCAGAACGGTTGGCTTGTCTCTGTAAAACGTGCACTGAGATAACTGGAGCTGTAGAAATAAAGTCGAGTTGAATTGAGACAGATTCAATAGTCTGAGCAGGATGAGATTATCGCATTTTAAAAGTAGCCTTAAAGCGACTGAAACTGAAAAATCTGACATGAACTCTACCCAGGCTAAAACTAGTCTGACACCAACAGAGTCAAGGATCCAAACTCCATTGAGTCCTTTAGATCTGAATGTGTCTCAGACACTTCAAAACTGGAGTCTACAGCAAGATTAGCTTTAAACAGAGTTTAAAGTCCAGCCCAAAAAAGCCTGAAGCCAGTCTGAAACAAACCAGGAAACCAGCCTGAAGACCAGCCTGAAACAAGCGTAAACCAGTCTGAAAACAGTAAGAAACCAGCCTGAAAACAAACCTCAAAACAAACCCGAAGCTGGTTTGAAAATTAGTCTGAAACCAGTTTGAAGCCAATCTGTAACCAACCTGAACCCAGTTTCCACATGAGTACAAATAAGTCTACAAACACCACTCACAAAACATGCAGGAAGTCCACCACTGGTGTTTATTGAATGAATGGACCGATATACGTCCTGGATCAATTAGAATTCACACTGATGGCTGCTTCATGTGGAGCAGAGTCCCATGGAACCAGATGATGGACACTCTCCTCTCCAGGCACATTTAAAGTAGAGGAGAGGCGCCGAGTGTCTCGTCAGACCATCAGAAACCTTTCACATCCGCCTGGTCGGTGTGCTGCCACACTACCTGAAGAACATTCATTCAGTGATCGCTCTAATGCCAGAACAACGCAGGCCTGGTTTTATCTTTATGGAGCACAGTGCTCCAGCTCACGAACAGAGTGAAGATGTCCTGCACTTCCTCCAGACCTGAATCTGAATCTGTGGGATCAACCCTGTCGGGGAGGTTTTGGTAACTCGACCAGCCGAGGGTCGCCCTTCAAGAAGAGAGGGGCGCCGTGGCTGGATGACACTTGTAATGTGTAATACTGCAGCAGTCCCACCAGGTGGCAGCAGCGAGTGACTGGGGTTGGTTGGGTGGCATGCAGGCAGAGAGGAGGAGCGACTCACTGCACCTCCTGCTGGTACTCAGCGGGATTACAGGACTCAGTCTGTAGCTAGCTGGTTAACATTTTAGGTTATTTTGGACAAAAAAAACAATCACACCTGTGCAGGTACAGAGTGAGATCTACATCACAGCAGTCAGTCACGTCTTCACTCCAACATCCTCTTTTCCACCAGCTACCCCCCCCAAAAAACGCCCCCACTCCCTGAGTGAGGTGTTGCGACAGTGATGTGTGTGTGTGTGTTAAGATGTGCTAACTTCAGCCAAAAGGCTCTGCAGGACTTTCACTTCCCACTCAGACATTTCCTGAGGAGCAGCTGAATGAGGAAGGTCCATCCCAGAGGTCACACACACACACACACACACACACAACTATTGAACCGTCTCACATAGACTAATGAAAATGTAGTCACCCAACCAGCCAACCAACGGTAAAGCCCATTTTACCCAGGATGCTACAGAACGAATTGCCCCCTTCTGTCGTGAGGCAGCATTTCCACTGGATGAGGCACAACGCACCGCAGCCGCACAAGAGATACACAATCAGTTTGTTTTCTCCGCTTCCTGCAGCCAACACACAAGGAAGTGGAGGAGGACAATAAAAACAGATAGTTCTACAACTAACCAAGTCCAGGACAGTCCTGCTCATCATTCAGTGTTCTGTCTTCACTTCGCCTTCTGAATATAACAGTGACACAGACTCAGGAAGCCGCTTAGATATTAATATGAGCACCGAATTGACAGAATCAGCTGCGCAATGAACAAAGACTCTCAATATTAACCACAGTACCCACAATGCCTTGTGTCCGTCTGCACTACAGCAGGCCTAGTAATTCAATATATTAAACTCAATCGAAAAATTTTTTTTCTCCACAACACAGACGCATTATGGGATTCTTCAAACCGAGACAGAGTAAGAGAACACACACAAAACAAAGGACAGATCGCACATGATCTCTCTCTTCTGGTCTGGCAGTGTGTGTGGAGTGTGCACGATGGAGCACACTGCACAACTCTTCAGCAGAGTATCAGGTTCTTCACGCTCAGTTTTCCAAATCTCTCACAGTCAAACGTGACTTCAGTGTAAACAAAGATGGTGGAGGCAGGGGAGATCAGGACAGGAGTCAGCCCTTCTCCTGTGGTGTGTGCTCGCCTCCAGTGGGGCATCTCAGAGGAAGTGGGGGAGTCAGGGTGGTGTTAGGAATTAGTGGAACATGCAGACATATGTGCAAGTCAATATGTGAACAGTTTCGTATGTATGTATGCATTTCTGCATGCTGAGTGTAAATATAACGTGTAGAAGATTAACGGTAACGGGAACGGATGGTGTAACGGCGTCGACACATGTTCAATAAAAGCTGGAGTATCTGGTTTGTTCAGGGCCGAAAGGCGGAGGAATTAAAAGTGGAGCCTTCTTCCACAGGGGACGCTACATTTTGATTGTTTTTAGATTATTTTCCAGCTCTGAGTTATCTCATACCCCATAGTGACTTCCTGGTGCTTTTCACAATAAAAGGCCTTCTTGCGGAGGAGCTGAAGGTCGCGTTCGCCGATGACCTTTGAACTCACCACCTGAGCGATCTTCAGGAAAGAAGCGGGGTTTTCTCCAGGTGCTCCGAGGGCACCAGGCAGCACGACGCCTTGGGGTTGGGAGCCGTGTGGTGGGCGAGTAGACTTCAGTCATGGCTGAGACGGAGCTGAGGGAGACAGAGAGCTCGTCACACACCGTCACTATCCAAACCGTGGCATTTCCTTTCCTTAGAGGGAATCAAAGAACGAAGATTCCTCTCAAAGTTTCCTGCAGCTTCACTTCCTCTTCATCACTTCCTCCTCTTTCATCACTTCCTCCGTCACTAAACGCCGAGCGGAGACGAGAGATCAATCTGCAGGGCCAATCTATTCCTCTGCTCTTTACACGGCAGCCCACAGTTTATAAACGAGAGCTGAGCAACAGATGACAGCTGGAGGACTGTCCGATCACAGGTGGACACTGTAGTCAGATTACATCTGAGATACAGTAAAAACACAGTGGGATTACAGCAGATAAGACCATCTCTCAAGCTTACTGATGGAGAGCAAGAACTCTATCAATCCAGCCACAGTCACCCCAGTCTACAGTCACATCACAGCTGGATTACAGTCACATCACAGCTGATCACAGTCATATTACGTTCATGTCAAATCAAGGCTGGATGAGAATCAGACTGCGGTCGTATTTTGTCTGGATTACAGTAACATTACATTTAGATTACAGACAGATTATGACCTAGGTTACAGCCATGCAAAAGCTATATTAAATATGTTTTTTGTCCAGAATGTAGCTGTAGTCAGGTTACAAAAACATTTAAACCAGATCACAGCAGGACCATGACAGGATTACAACAAGATTATGACCAGATGATAAAGTCAGTTTTAGGTTAGGATGATAAAGATGATTAGTCTGGATGAGGAGCTGGACTAATCCATGACACAGGAGGAGGGTGTGTTTCATTTTTCTGTCTGTAAGAAGAAAAGAAATGACTGATCTGAAATTACAAGTTAATCTGAGGAGACTCGGATTATCTGAATCGACAGAAACAATATGTACAAATTCCATCATTGTAAAATCTGACTTTCACTGTTTTTGAGGAACAAACGTTTCCTGTTACGGAGACATTTTCTGCTGATGGAGACAAAAATGTGACTGATGAAATCCAGCGTGCACATTCACCAAAACCGCTGAACAAACCTGTGAAAGGACCACTGACCACACCCCCCCCCCGTCTAATCCCGCCTCGTGATGCTCCTGCTTCTCACTGCAAAGACGGAGAATTAAAAACAAAGTTCATTCAGACTGCTTTCACTGAGAGGCCAACCGATAGATGACAACAGGCGCACAACACACACACACACAGCCACCACCTGCATTGTTCTTGGACTGTGGAGGGAGAACATGGCAAACTCCACACAGAAAGGCCGGGTGGGAGTTGAACCTACATCCTGTGTGAGGCGTTGACCAGCATGTGGCTCTCATACAGGACAGCACACCGAGGGTAGGCCAGGCCGCGCGCGCGCGCACACACACACACACGCACACACACACACACACAGTCTCGTATTTCTATCCTTGTGGGGACCTTCCATTGACTCCCATTCATGTCTAGCCCCTAACCCTGACCCTTACCCTAACCCTAACCCACACCACAACAAAGCCTACCCTAAAGAAATGTTTTTGCACTTTTACTTTTCAGGTAACAACAACAGGTCAAGAAAACACTGTTCTCCTACTTAGGACCGGAAAAGGTCCCCACAAGGCACGTCGTTTCACGTTTTGCTATCCTTGTGGGGGACATTGGCCCCAACAAGGATAGAAATACGAGAAACACACACACACACACACACACACACACACACACACACACCACCACACCACACACACACACACACACACACACAACACCACACACACCACACACACACACACACACACACACACACACACACACAACACACACACACACACACACACACACCACACACACACACGTCTCAAAAAGGCTCTGCGGTGAAAGTGAAAGTGGGCGAGGACAGGGTGCATAACAAACGCTCCGTTGAAGCCCCCTCCGACTCGGGCTCTCACAGTTGGAAAGAACGGGTTAAAGACCTGATTCACTGCGGTTCGGTCGGAGCAGAAATGATTTGGTTGTCATTTCAAAGGTTTTCCGGGGTTTGTTCCGCGGCCAGGTAACTTTATGACGGTTTGGACGGGAAAAAACCAGCAAATGACATGAAGCAGTGGAAAGATGAATAATCAACGTGTGTGTGTGTGTGGTGTGTGTGTGTGTGTGTGTGTGTGTGTGTGTGTGTGTCTGTGTGTGTTGTGGTGTGTGTGTGTGTGTGTACGCGAGAGCGAAAGAGAACAGATGCAGGGCAAACGGTAGCTTTAACCTCCGCCCTGAAAAAAAAAATCTGCTGATACTGTCCGACACACCGACGGGTCACGTGAAGGTAACACCTCAGAAAGAACCCAGAAACGTCCGAAGTGAAGAAACTCACCGGTGCGTTCAGGTCCGGTCGGAAAGGAGAGGATGAGCACGTTTCCAGGGCTGAAGCTGTGTGTGGACGCTTCATTTGGTTTCGCCAACGTTTCTCTGAAACTTCCGCATTTACGTACTTTTTCTTGGCTTACACAGCTTCCGGTCTGGTCTTCACATGAAAAGACGCACGAGGAGGGAGTTACCAGCTGTTTCTATTTTGAAAAAGAAGGAATGTCCTAGTTGGTGAGAAAGAAAAAAATTTTTGTTTTACATTTCAAAGAAGGAAATGTTAAAAGAGAAGCAAAGGAAATAAAAGAAAGAATACAAACATTATTTGCATGATTCGTAAAATCAGCAAAATAATAGAGAATAATACAAATTGAAAAAATCAATTAGAAAAAAAGGAAGTTATTATTCTTAGTATAGTAGTAGTAGTAGTAGTTTTGATGGATCATCATAATATCAAAATATTATTAGTTTGATAAGAGGTGATAACAAAATATGTCAACAGTTTTCAAAAAACTATTGGGAAATGACACAACACAGTCTGTACTTTCAGGGCTCGGCTTAAGACCTTTCTGTTTAGTAAAGCTTACAGTTAGGGCTGCTTCAGGCCTCCCTGGACTGTTTCAGTGAAGCTGCTGTAGGTGAAGACTGCTGGGGGACCAACAGTGAGCTTCTTTTTTTTTGACAGAGCAACAGTGAGATCATGGCCTTACCCCTGATAATTAGACACAACAGTAACTGGCACACAATAAAAGCTCCGGGGTATAAAAACGTTATCATGCTCCACATTACATAAGACATTCAGTTAAGTGACAAAGCCAAAAGGTTTACAAGCCACACACACACACACACACACACACAACACACACAGTAACATGACGTCACTGACAGGGATGCACAGACAGTCATAAGAAAAAACACACAGGCAGGTTTTCATACAACACAAACTCAACACAGCCAGTTACCAAAAGCCTCCACTGAAAGGAAACATCAGTTCAAAAGATCTGATGATATATCAACAAACCAGAGATGATCAGAGTGACGGAGTCAGAATCTAGATCTCAACCACCAACCATAAATTTTACAGTAGACTTTGTACTTACCCAGCATGTCAGAAAACAGATGGACATTTTAGGAGCCAAGCGCTTCATGTTTTAGTGTTGACACTGAGCTACACGGGCAATGTAGAGACAGTGCTCTATTTACAGAACTATTGAGGTCAAAGGTTAATCTATGCTGCAGCCATCAACACAAGTCGCCATCAATTAAATGCACACTGGTCTGCGTCTTCTATGTTGAAACCAAATCAAAAGAAAAGAGACTATCTTGGCATATTTTGTGGGGAAACTGTACCTGACACTCTTTTTAGAGACAAAGAATAAGGTCAAACTGATTTTGAAACAATTAAAGGAGGGTTTTTTTTTGTTCTTCCATTTATTACAGTGTAAACTGTATTTTCCCAACAAAGAAGCATATTAAAAACAGTCTGGATACACTTTGCAGTATAAAATATCAGAGAGGTCCAAGCCCTTAACATCAATGATCTTGAGAGAAATCCAGTCTTTAACATCATCCCAATCTTTTATTTTTTTTTTTGAAAGAGGACAGAAATGGCTCTACGGGGTTCTCCTCCTCCTCTGAGTTTGGTTCTGCAGGTTTCTTCCTGTCTGAAGGGACTCTTTCCTCTCCTCCTCTCTCCTGTTCTTGCTCATGTGTAATTGTTGGCTTTCCTCTATAAAAGCGTCTCAAGAAAACTGTTTGCTGTTAAACAAATAAAATGGAATTAAAACTGAAGTCCTGTCGTACCAGAGCTCCTCCTGCAGGAGTCTCTGCAGGCCGCTCTGCTGCTCTGCTCTGCTCTGACTGCTCTGCTCCGGCCCTCTCCTCCTCCTCCTCTCCTCCTCCTCCTCCTCCTCCTCCTCCTCCTCCTCCCGCACCCCCCCCCACACCCCCCCTGTGTGGGCGAGGGGGGTTTCCCCTCCATATAAAGCCGAGTGAGCGGCTGTGGGCTGCCCAGGCTCCCCGGCAGCGGCAGGAGGAGCAGGAGGAGCGTGGTGGTGATGAAGGTGATGAAGGTGATGAAGATGAGCGTGTGTCCATGCGGAGTTGAGCTGGATTCAGTCCGTCTGACCTGAGAGTGGAAACTTCTTCTTCTTCACGTGAAAAAGGTAAAATATCTGTGCAGGAGGAGTATGGACCCTCACTTTGATCACCACTTTCACATTTCTGTCCTTTTATCATTTTATCACATTTTCTTAGATATTTTTGTCTCCTTCTGATTACATTTTGAAGCTATTTCTGTCCTCTTATCACATTTTTTTTTCATAATATATTTCTCTCCTATTATCACACTGTCCTCTTCATTTATTTTAACTAACATTTTCTCTATTTATTGCCATACTTTGTTCAAAATTCCACCGCTTTCTTCTCTTTTTGATATTGTCATTAAAAAAATCACATCTCTGACTTTTGTAATCACATCGTGTCTTTTCAATGACATTTTTGTCTTTTTTCATCACATTTCTGTCTTTTTCATCACATCAATCTTTATCCAATCATATTTCTGTATTTTGACTATCACATCTCTGCCTTTTTAATAAAGTCTCTGTCTTTTTTAATCATATTCTTGTCTTTTTAATCACATCTGTTTTAATCCAATCTATTTCTGTATTTAATTACGTCTTTAATTTTTTTTGCTTGGTTTGTCTTTTTCATTTTATTGTTTTATGATAGAATAATTTTGAATTATTGCTTATCCCTCTATTGCATTGTTGATGTTTTTAAATTAAGCACTTTGGAGATGTTTCCAAATCAAGTGGATTGGATATATTTTTTTGTATCACATCTGTCTTTTTTTTTAATCACATCTCTCTTTGACATTTCTTCCATTTTTTTCTCATTTTTGTCATTTTATCATATCCTCTCTCTTTTCAAGCAGATTTCTATCATTTTTAATAATATTTCTGTTATTTATTCACTTCTCTGTTTTTTAAAAAAACACATCTACATCTTCTCATTTTATCACATTTGTCTTGTTTTAATGAGATTTCTGTCTTTTTTTTTAATCTCATCTTTGTCTTTTCATGTCACATCTCTGTCTTTTTTTCAATCCATTTCTGTCTTGTTGTCGCATGTCCATTCAGCCGGTCCCTCGGCTGCTGGTCCCTCCCCTCGAGCATCGTTCTGCGGTTTTCTCTCAGGACCTTTGACTGTGTGGCTGAGGAGGAAAAGCGCCTCAGCCAGCACCTCTCCTATAACTCTCATTATTTTCCCTCCTTGTGCGTGGAAGCAGGATTCTTTTTCGTCCCTCTGCTGGTTTCAGGAGCTTCATCAGACCCCGAACGTCCCTCAGCTTGAAGATAAATCTGCTCCTCGTGTCTTCTGAGAGTTTCTGCTCCATTCAGTCAGATCACATGTCTACAGATGGTGCAGATGTTGCACGGTGGTTGTGGATGTTTGCAGATGTGGGCAGCTGTATGTGGATGTGGGCAGTGTTTGCAGATGGTCCTCAGGGGGATGGGGAGGAGCATGAGGAGGAGGAGGAGGAGTCTGGAACTCAGTCTTTAAAGTTCAGGGGGAGGCCATGTTGAAGAAGAACACAGGAAAACTAGTCAAAGGTCCAGAACCAGTGCAGGGACTAGTCCAGATCTCATCTGAACTAGTCCAGAACTCTACGTAAACCAGCTCTGGAACCACTCTAAAAAACTCAACTAGCCCAAATCTTGCTTCAGTAGCCGACGTGACTGTGAAACCAAGTCTGAACCCGAGTCCACGGCCAAACCACCACTAGTCCTCTTTCTCCAAACCAAATGACTCCAAAACTGTATCCACAGGCTTGCCAGATTGTCCACAGCTCGTTCAAACGGGTCCCAATCCTGACACAGAACCGAGTGAATTGTAGTTTTTTTAAAACCAGCTCAAAACTGGTTTGGAACCCCTTCAAAATCTTTTTAAAGACACACGTAACTAGAAGAACTGAAACTGGACCCGGACAGACCCGGATCCTCTGTGGACTCCATGGGGACCATGCCTTCACTGAGCATCGGTTATTTTTACTTGTGGTGTTCATTACAGACCGTCAGAGACGCTTCCTACCGGCGATGCTTTCATCGACCATGGGAAATCCGGCCGCTCACTTTGCTTTCACACACAGAGACTCCATGTCTCCGCGGCATGGCGCCGAGCATCATGGGTACTGTAGTAAGGAGCTGTGAGGTCTGACTTTCCTTGAGCTACAACTCCCATGGTGCATTGCACATGTGGTAGTCCTCGTGTTCCACTCCGTATCAGACCGGTTTCACACTGGATTCAGAAGGATTTCAGGCTGGTTTAAACTGGTTTCAGACTGGATTTCGAGAGTCTGCTGGTCTTTGCTTGTGTCAGCCGGTGTCTGATGGTTTCCTGTTGGTTCCTGTTGGTGTATGTTGGGCTCAAAGCATTGGTGATTTTCTTCACTGAGGTTCTCACTGAGGTATCTTCATCAAGGAGCCCGTGGTACATGTGGTCTGGGAACATCGGCTCGTCTTTCATACTCACGACTCGTTTCCTCGAGTCGCAGCACAGTGCGACCTGAGCAGGAAACCGGCTGGAACCTGGATAGTTTGGTCGGTTAGCTTCATGAGACAACACTGACGGCAGCAGATCAGATCACAAGCAGCTTGTTTTCTTTGGAGCTTTAATATCTACAGGAAACAACCAGAGAACGACTGTTAGCGGTTAGCATTACCAACCTGTCTAAAACTCTTGGGAACCGTTTGTAGACTGACTCACTACAATTCATTCATTCTTTCATTCATGTCACTCATCAATTAGAGGAGGAAACGAGACCGGTTCTGATCAGAAGTCAGACCGGTTCTGGCCTGGACTCAGATTGGCTCTGATCTGGACCCTGAGGGTTCAGACTATTTGCTGCATGATGATTGGATAAGAGGTTTTTTTTTCCCATAAAGCACAATCTGTGCTGCTGTTGTTTCTCTTTTCTCTCTGCAGTGGTTTGAGGCCAGTGTGTGTTCAGTGTTCATTGGGTGCATTAAATGTGTCTGTATTGTATTTGTTCATTATGTGTGTGTGTGTGTGTTCATTGTGTGAGTTTTGTTTGTGTATTTTAATGGGTTTTGTCTTGTTGTCTTCACTTGATCGTTCTCAGGGGTTTCCTTTATGCTGGTTTTGTGTTTTTCTGCTCTTTAAAATGCTGATTACTATTTATTATGGAGTATGGTTTGTGTGTGTGTGTGTGTGTGTGTGTGTATCAAGTTTCCAATTAGAGGTTTTTCTCTTAGTTGTTCCATGTGTGTTTGGCTGAATTATCATAATATAATTCTCACATACAGAGCTGAACTCAAAGCATCCTAAATCCTGTGTGTGTGTGTGTGTGTGTGTGTGTGTGTGTGTGTGTGTGTGTGTGTGTGTGTGTGTGTGTGTGTGAGCGTGTGTGTGTGTGTGTGTGTGTGTGTGTGTGTGTGTGTGTGTGTTCTTGTATTTCTATCCTTGTCGGGGCCAAATGTCCCCACAAGGATAGCAAAACGTGGAACGACGTGCCTTGTGGGGACCTTTTTCCGGTCCTAAGTAGGAAACAGTGTTTTCTTGACCATGTTGTTGTTACTGAAAAAAGTAAAGTGCAAAAACATTTCTTTAGGGTTAGGCTTTGTTGTTGTGGGTTAGGTTAGGGTAAGGGTCAGGGTTAGGGGCTAGACATGAATGGGAGTCAATGGACGGTCCCCACAAGGATAGAAATACAAGACTGTGTGGTGTGTGTGTGTGTGTGTGTGTGTGTGTGTGTGTGTGTGTGTGTGTGTGTTTGTTTGTTTTCTCCCTCTGTGTACCACTAATGTACTTACTGTAAGAGCTTCACCTTGGGGGAACATCATCAGTCATCTGTTTGTCAAAGAGAGCAGCATTAATGACACCATCACTCTTCATCTCCACTGTGCGTGTGTGTGTGTTGTGTGTGTGTGTGTGTTGTGTGTGTCTGTGTGTGTGTGTGTGTGTGTGTTTGTGTGTGTCTGTGTGTGTGTGTGTGTGTGTGTGTGTGTGTGTGTGTGTGTGGTGCGTGTCTCCAGCGTTTCATCCTTTTATTTCAACACAAAAAGTCAGAACCCCCCTCATGTGTTTGAAGATGGCTCCCTGAGGATGGGCTGGGTTCCCTTCCCGTTCGACGCCCGCAGGCTGTTTGCTGGGTCCACTTTGAAGACACACCAGAACATCCAGTGTGTGCGTCCTGCAGCGAGGATCTGCGACTCGATCGCCCGATCCGGCGTCTTTTGCACCCCTACTGAAGACCAGTTTGTTCTGCGATGCCCGGCTTCGTGTCAGACGATCTGACCAGTCTCTGACTGGACCCTCGGGCCACGCCTCCCTGTACGCTCGCCCACCTCCTTTAGTCCGTCCTTGTAGGCAAACGGCTGCCTGGTTGGAGCTTCAACAGCCAGGTCTGGGGTTTCTCAGGGAGGATCAGCGTCAGGGTCCCGTTCGGCCCTCGCTGGTCCACACGGTCGCGCAGCCTCGCCCTGGTTGACCTGGTGATCCAACTCACAACAGTCGGCCCCCTAAACTCGTCTTGTTCCAAATCACATTTCATTGCAAAATGTAGAGATTTTAAACGTCACTAAATGAATCTCTGAGTGGGTTTATTACTTCTTTTTCATAATAGAAGTTAGGAACTATAAATTATTCACTTTATATGAAAACCACTGTACATTTTTACAATGTGTAATTTTCAGGTGAAAATATCAGGTGTCAGGTGTACTGTAGAAAACAAAACAGCCCATGTGGAACTGAGTTGTCTTATTATTGCCAATATTCTAACAAAGTTTGTGTTCTTCGTTTTGTTCCCTGACATCGTGGCCTCGGTTAGGTTGACAGGAACCAGGAAGTTGTCAAACATGATGAGAGACTGTCGATTTTAACCCGAAAACCTTGAAGCCGATTATCTGGAGAAATGCGTCGTTTCTCAGAGCCCCACTGAGATCACGTTTAACTGACTCTCGAGCTTTCCGTTGGTTCCTTAAGATCCACCGATCCAGAACATGAGGCTGGAACCTGATCCGGTCCACTTAAAGATCTGATCTGTGCTCTCAGATAACCTCCTTCCTGTTTCCTCCTCGTCTCACTCAAGGTAACCCGAGCTGCAGATATATTCTCCCTGTCAGATCATATCACTGACTTCATCCTCCTCCTCCCCCTCCTCCTCCTCCTCCTCCCTTCTCGCTTGGGTTAATCAGAAGATGCTAATCGAACTCTGGAGGGAGGGGATTGGCTGCAGGTGGAGATACGATCGCTTCATCGTGACACAGCAGATAACTTCCTGTCACGGTGGAGTAGAGCTCGTCAGATAGAGGAGGAGGAAGAGTGGTCCGCCGGCTTTTCTGTCCCAAAGAAAACAGCGTCTCTGTTGACTGAACTGGTTACTTTTCATTTCATGTAACCAGTGGAGTAAGAACTTTTTAAATAAGCCACTACAGCTCGACTGTAAATAGACTCTAAACTCTTAGAAATATGTTGTTGCTTTGATTTGATGTAACCAGATGGATTCGGTCGTGAAGTTCCTCCCATGTCCTCTTCCACCAAATACTTTTTGTCTGAGCTTCAGGTTGGATCAGGGAGAGACTGAAATCAACCTGATTAGAGTAAATGTAATGAAATACAGTTAGTTATGACCAAACGTTGAGAGAAAACGCCATAAATGGCGAGAAAACATTGGTGGTTCTCGACCACCTCTGCTGGGTTCCTCCATGTTCCTCTGCTCACCACCAGTGACTCTTGTTCGAGTTGACGCTAAAGCCGGCTTTAGAATAAACTCTGTGACAATAGTCCACTTCCTGTCCCTCCCATGCAGACTTCCCGCCCCGTCCGCCAGCATGAGTGACATCTACGAGTCGGCGGCCAACTCTCTGGGCCTGTTCAGCAGCTCCTGCCTCACCAAGGTGGAGCTCAGGCTCACCTGCAAGGGCATCTCCGACCGGGACGCCCTGTCCAAGCCCGACCCCTGCTTCGTCCTCAAGATGCAGTCTCACGGCCAGTGGATGGAGGTGGGTCGCCATGGCAACTACAGACTGTGTTCCGATTGGCTGATCTGTGTGGAGCTTGTGTTGGGGGAGGGGTCTCTTGCTTTATGGGCTTTTTTTCTGGTGTTTTTCATGGGTTTGGGGGTGAAACTCATCTTTTAAATATCATTCCTCTTCGGTGTTTGTAGCTCTGCCAGCGGCGCGACCTAAAATATGTCCCAGTAAACCACTTTGATCCCGACTCAAATCTGTGAAATATGCGTGAACAGCTCCTGAAACAGTGCTACTCTCAGGGTTCGAGCATCAGCTTTCATTTCAGCTACGGCTCAGCGTGTCATGTGCAGCTGTTTGATGCCGTTTTACACCTCAGCCTGTAATTAATTCCAACTGTGGACAGAAAAAAAAAGTGGGAAGTCATGAAAAGTCTCCGGTTTTAATTCATATTTCAGCAGCTTCACAGTGCGCTCTCGGTGGTTTTGTGACAAGGACACAATAGTTGTTAAGGATTAAACAGAAGAAGGTAGAAAAGCTTAAAGGTGCAGCATGTCAGGTTGATGTATTCCCACCTCTGTGCACCAGGGGGCAGCACTTCTTCTGTTGTCAGAATGAGAGCAGGGAGACATGTAGATTGACTCATTACATACCCAGTGGTACAAAGTGGTATCACAGCATGGAAATTCTCATCAAGGAGGAAGATGCTCTATAATCTTGACGTTAAGCTCTTCTTAAAGAACCAGATTGATGAACTAAAGACGAGAAGAAGTGAGTTTCAGACTAGTTTCAGACTAGTTTCAGGATGATTTCAGACCAATGTTTCAACCTGGTCTTACGTGTCTTCGCTGTTTTTATTTTCAGCAGAAAATGAAAGCTTTAGTTTTGGTTTTAAAACTTTTGATTTGCAGTCAAAGGGAGAAAAGCCTTTAGAGAATTTCTTAATCTGATCTCACATAGACAGCTTTTCCATCCAAATCTGCCTGACTGTGGCCTGTGACAGGAAGTCAGCTCTCAGCCAATCAGGGAGCAGATCGTGAAGAAAGTCGCGGTCATTTCATTCAAGGAATATACGACAACACTCGAGGATGAATGTGGGACGAGGCGAGGAAGAGCAGGAAGTGTTTATCTGTGTCCACTCGACTAAAAATATAAAGTGGGACAGACCAGACACACAAACACTCACGCACACACAGGCACGTGCATGAATGTGCATGCACACAACACACACACACACACACACATGTTGTCGTTTAGCTTCTCTGTTGTTTAATGTCTGTTTACCATTAAACGTCTCCTTGCCTGTTAGCGTATTTTCTACTGTTTGCCGTCTCTCTGCTGTGTAGCGTCTCTGCTGTTTGATGTCTTTCTGCTTACGTCTCTTTGCTGTTCAGCATATCTCTACTGTTCAGCATTGTCTTTACCATTTAGCATATCTCTACTGTTAGCGTCTCTTTACTGTTTAGCGTCTCTTTACGTTCAGCATGTCTGTGCTATTTAGCATATCTCTACTGTTTATAGCATCTCATTGCTGTTCAGCGTCATGCGTCTTGTTTGAGGACTCGTAAAGCTCCATCAGAAACCTCCTAACGTTTACACTCAAACCAGGGAGTCCACCTCCGCTTCAGTATATGTCCTCCTCGTTGTTTGGCTTCTTTCTTCTTATCGCCCCCTCCTGGATTGGAGGTGTAGTGCACTTAAAGTCACCACATGAGGGGGGCAGAACTTAATACCCCTGATAACCTGTGGGGGTAATGTTTAGTATCCCTGATGAGGCGTTTTATTCTGAAGGCGGGGTCATTTATTCTGAATATGTGTTCTGGAGCTAAAGGGTTAAGTGTCTCACCTCCTCATGAATGTCCTGTGTCTCTTGCAGGTGGACCGCACTGAGGTCCTCCGCAGCTGCGTCAACCCCTCCTACTCAAAGGTCTTCACCCTGGACTTTTATTTTGAAGAGGTGCAGCGTCTGCGCTTTGAGCTGTACGACATCAATCTGAAAGAGGACGACTTCCTGGGAGCGGTGGAGTGCACGCTGGGACAGGTGAGACGGTCAGAGACAACGTGACAGAGCCTCATTTACACAATGTTTTAAATGACAACACATCGTCTGCATTTTCACTTCAGAAAAGTTTCACATTTATACAGAAACACTGAAAATGTAATGGCCGTGCCAGGCCACAAGTTTACACTGTTTGTTGTTTTTGTCTTGAAACCACACATGCACGCTGAAAACAATACACGACAAACTTTAAAAATGGGAGTACAGGCACATTTGTATGGATAGATGACCAAGTTGATTTGCTGTTACAGTGACTGTCAACTCTAAAAGTACCAAGTCCAGGAGAATTTGGAATTTGGAATTTGGGAGTCATGACAGTCTGCAGGAAAACATTGTTCTTATGTCTGTCTACTGAGCATGAGCAGAACAGCTATTTAACACAACCGAAGTGCACACACGCAGTAACATCGTCTCCTCAGGACGGCGCCCGAGTGTTTCCAGAAAATGATGTTTTCACTCATCTACATAACAACAGAACCAGAGCATTTTCAAAACGCTCCACCTTGTGAGCCGTTTTCAAAAGTTCCATTTTCAGTGGCTCTGAGGACCGCTGCTGTGTAACCGGACGCCCAAAACAAAATGAAAATTTTCAGTTTTTACTTGAATTGTTGACATGTAAAAAGATCTTCTGGTACAAAGTGGTATTACACTGGGCAGTCTGTGGCTAGCTGGTTAGCTTGTTAGCAAAATGTTCTCACAGTTTTTTGAACCTGGGAAACAAACCTCACACAGGTTCTCCTCATGTCAGGAAGCAGTGTTCCCTCCTGGTTTGTTCTCGTTTTGTCTTTGATATTGCTGCTTTTGCCTCTCGTTGCAGGAGTCTTGCCCTCCCTGTCCTCATGTTGCCCCGGTGTGCTGCCCTCCTTCATTTTCTCCCGTGTCCTCCTGTCTCGTCCTCTCAGACTTTGTTCTGTGTGCTTCGTGTTTCGGCCTTTTGTTCTCGTGAGTTCTCCGGCTGCTTTTCAGAGCTCCTTCCCGCCTCCCTGAGTTTTGTCCTTTTTGTCTTGCTCTCAACCCTTTTTTGTAATAAACCCTTTGAACTTTCACATTTGTCTCCGGAGTCGTGCCTTTGACTCATCTGCATTTCACTTCCAATTTCAACTGAGCTTTTTTCTCAAAACTTCAAAGACAGGAAAATAATGAATCCGATCGTCCAATAAGAAAAGATTTTCTGACCAAACACAGATGCTGAATGTCATCAGTGATGAAAGAACTCTTTCAGTTCAACTCAGCTTTATTCAAATAGCTTCAAATACAACACAGTCGTCTCAAGGCTGTTTTACAGAGGAAAACACAAGAGCTGATGTTCAGTTAGAAGGAGGAAGATGCTCTATAATTAGAGGAATAATACCTATTAGCTAATGCTAGCAGCTCCATTATTTGTGCTTTTAGAAGTAATTTGACCCCTGGATCATTTGGAGTTTGCATGTTCGGTGTTGAAGCTTCTTTAGCTTTTTTCAGTCGATGTTGCAAATCGATTTATGAAAAGAAACAGAAGATGTTCAAACCAGGGTAGATACAGAACGTGTTCCGGAAAAGGTCTAGAGAATGTGAAGAAGGAGGAATACAGAGTCCTCCAGTGGGTTAAGCCCAGAGTGGGAAGAAGATTGAAAGCTCAAATGAAAGAAAGGTTTGTGTGAGAATGTGAGCAGATGTAATGATTCCAGAATCTTAATCATTTATGATTAAGATTCTTGCTTTGCTTTCATGTATTTTTCCTTTAAGTCTTTGTGAAGCAGTGAGAATAGCCTTTTGTCTGAGTTGGTGCTACATCAATAGATGTGCCTTGCCTTTTTTAGTTTGTATCTTCTGTTGTCTGTTCTTGGTTCTCTGTATCTTCTTTGTTCTCTAGATGTCTGTTCTTCAGTTCTTCCATTTCTCTGTGTCTCCTGTTGTTCTCTTCTCTCGATGTTCTGTATCTTCTCTTCCTCATTTCGCTGTATCATTGTATTTTGGCAGATCATCTCTCAGAGCGAAACTGTCAAAGCTTTGCTCAAACCAGGAGGAACTGTTGGAAAAGCCATCATCACGGTGAGCTCCACTCTCTGACCTCTGACCTCCTCTCACTTTAACATGGATTATTCCACTTGGGGGTGTCAGAAAACCCCAATTTCCTTTCCTGGCAGGAAGTACCCAGTCAGAACAGTGACTGAGGGAGTTTTCAGTGGATCTGCATTCTGTGAACTTCCCAGTACCTTTCCAATTAATCCTCAATTCTTTGTTTTTTCCTCTTTGGGAAGTTTTGACTTGTTCCACATCTCAGTTCCTCTGATTGGATCAATATGATCACAGTGACCTCTGACCTCCTGGGAGCCATTGGTCCAATAACAGGCTCCCAATCTGAGATTTTTCACAGTAAATTCCCACCTTGAGCTCGGACCAAATCTCTCAGTGGAGGCATGTCGGGTCGGAAAACCTGTGTTTGTCTTCTTGTTTATCTACAGAATCAGAGCTGATCCTCCTCTTTTCCCCTCCAGTCCTCCTCTTTTCTCCTCTGATCCTCCTCTTTGAAAGGTTTGCTGAGCAGGAAGCAGATTCAATTCATTTTAAATAATTGTTTGTGTTGTTTGTCTTTTTTTTTTTGCTGTTCATTCTGTGATTCTCCTCTTTTGTTTCTCTAGTATCTTCCTCCCTCCTCCTCTCCCTCCTCCTCTTTCTCCTCCATCCCTTCCTCCCTCCCTCCTCTTATCTCCCTCCACACCTTGCTTTGTGCTTCAGTCTTACTGACACATTTCCATCCGGACCGGGATTATTCTCTTTTCCCTTTATTCTCTTGTTTCTGGCTCTTCTTCCATCCATCACTGCTCTTCTGTTCCTGCTCCTCCTTCCTCTTCCTCCTCCTCCTCCTCCTCCTCTTTCCAACTGTTTTCGTCCACTTTTCTTCCTCTATCCTTTAAAAAGAATCTTTCAAAAGCTGCATTGGAACGTCTTCCAGGAAAGTGCTGTGACTTCTGGTGGGAAGTTTTCATGTTTGGAGTTCTTCATCTGCTTCCTCTCAACATGAGCGAGTGCTTTGGCTTTTTGAAAAAAACTTGTTTTACAATCTGGAGAAAAATCATTTCATAGTGGATATAAATTTCCTTAAAATGAACGTGACATTGGCAGAAATTGAAGAAATTAAGGTTGAACGGAGGTGTGTGTGTGTGTGTGTGTGTGTGTGTGTGTGTGTCCAGATCACAGCAGAGGAGCTGACGGGGAACGACGACTACATCGAGCTCTCTTTCAGTGCCAGGAAGCTGGATGACAAGGTGACGACTCAAATTCACTAAAACTTCATTTAAGAGCCAATCTGGCGTTTTCGCAACTCGGCATCACGCCGTCTGCGGCGGAGAGCAGCTCTGTTACTATTTCACTAAACTCAGTGAGAGTGTGTGTTTTGTTCAGGACTTCTTCAGTAAGTCGGATCCGTTTCTAGAGATTTACCGGCTAAACGACGACGCCACGCTGCAGCTCGTCTACAGAACTGAGGTACGAACGCCCAAACCCCGCAGGTCATCTGCACAAAACCTGAAACCAATCTCTGGAAAAACATCTTCACACTCGCCTTCAAGCCACGGAGTCTAAAGGAAAGTCAGCATTCAAACCTCAAATTTGATTTGTGTGTGTGTGTGTGTGTGTGTGTGTGTGTGTGTGTGTGTGTGTTTCAGACTGTGATGAATAACCTTAATCCTGTGTGGAAAACCTTCAAAGTGTCTCTCAACTCGCTCTGCAGTGGAGACCATGAACGCAAGCTGCAGGTACAATCTCACACACACACACACACACACACACACACACACACACACATAATGCGTAACAAGAAACTAAACTTTTTTTTCTGTTTGTCCTCCATCGTTGAAATCGTGTGTGTGTGTGTGTGTGTGTGTGTGTGTGTGGTGTGTGTGTGTGTGTGTGTGTGTGTGTGTGTGGTGTGTGTGTGTGATCAGTGCACTGTGTGGGACTGGGACTCCAACGGGAAGCACGACTACATCGGGGAGTTCGAGGCGACCTTCAAAGAGATGAGAGGAGCCATTGATGGACGGCAGGTGAGACGCTGAAAACTCCGAACAAGGCTGAGTGACCCTGAACGCCTCTCATGGCGTCACGGTGATGTTGGTTCTCATATAAATTGAAGAATTTTCCCCAGGGATTCATAAAGTTTTTCTAAATGTAAATTGATAAATTGAGGCAAAAACAGACCCTTGACACTCTGAACTCTGGACTCGATCAGTTCCTGCAGCTCTAGGTTTCCATGAATGCGCCAATTAGCTTCCTGACCGGCCTTTAGAGCGACTCCTGCGGGGCTCGCACTGGAGGAGCGCCTTCTGGCAGACGGCGTGAATACGCTGCGAGCTAATGGGAGACGCAGCTGTCGGTGAAGCGCCGCTAATTAAGCAGCTCCTCGCCCGCTTCCAGAGGAAAACCCCCGAAGATGACAGCACGCTCGCACAAAGAGAGATTCCTCTCAGCTGTCTCATTATCACTGGAGCAGTGTGTCCACCGTCAGATCCAAACACACAATCCACGAAAACAAGCCAACATCCGCGTCTCGGTCACGTTCAGGAAACATCAGCCCCCACTGTCCGACACGCCGAGCTCTCCACTGTCTGTGGACACAGCATGAGGACCGTCCATTACCGGAGGTCAGGTCCGGGTCCTGGAGGAATAAACATCCCAGAACCAAAACCAGCGAAGTCACAGCAGCACCAAGTCCCACCGTTCGCCTGGTCCTTTGTTATCCGACACGAACCAGGTGGAGAACATAGGCGGAGGCTGAATTCCGAACCCCGGGTGGAGCGGTCCGCCAGGCTTCTGACACCACTGACTCGTCCAGGCTGTGTTCAGAGGCGGAGCTTCTCGACAGGCGAGGCAGGCAGCTGCTGGGGGGTCCAGGCCACTGGGGGGCCACAAGGGCAGACCAACCTTAGAAATGCTTGATTATGTTTAGAAAGAAAAGCTTGTGGATCTCTGTGGAAAACTCAGCATCGCCCTTCATCTGCTGCCGGCTCTTCAGTCTCTGCCGCCTCAGGAGAGGGAAGCCTCTCAGCTGTAAAACCGACCTGAGCCGATCTCAGGTCAATAATGTCCCAGGAGACACTTTCAGGACTGATTCTGGTTTCAGCAGAGCGCAGTGTGAGGAGGTCTCTGGATCTGGAGGACACACTTACAGTATTTACTGGAGTCAAGGCATGTGTGGAGGTTCAAAGGTCAAATCCTGTTGATGAGCTCTGGCTGGTAATATGTACTTAGTCCCTTAAGGAAGATTTTATACTGTAGTTTGTGTGTTTATCATGTTTTTATTTAAAATTGAACAAGTTTTTTGTTCTGCTTGTCTCCTGATGTGTACATTCTTTAATTAGAGCTCAGTTTTCTATTTTGTCTGTTGATGAACACACATCACACTGCACACAAATACGCTCGATGGTAATAGATTTTATGCAATGTTTGTTTTTTATTTTAAGATATTTATTACCTTTAGTTTACCAATTTTCCAACAATATTCAAGTTATTTAGTAAGAGTGACTTTTTGTAAGTTTTGGTTTCTCATCTTTTTGTTGGTTTCACATCATTTATAAAGACATGTTTAACGCCTCTCAGACGGGCCCCAGAACGATCTGGAATCACTGCTGTGTGTTCCTTCAGATCACCGTGCTGTTAGCTTTCCGTTTGTCCAAGACCAGTCAGTTGCCCCCTCTGTCAGTTCCTGTTCTCTGTTCCATCAGTCTGCCTCCGACTTCCTCCCTCAGTGCTGCACCTGTTGCTCATTGGTTCACTGATTTCAACCTGGGTTTGGTGGGCGTGCTGCCTTCAGAGAAAATGGGAAATAAATAAAATAAATTAATTAATTAATTAAAGTGGGATGATGCATTGTCTCTGGTCAGTCAACCATGAATAATAATGGACTGTCCAGTGACTCCTAATGACAGAGAAGTGTCCGTGGATACTGTCTGTTATTCCTCCGGGCAGTCTGTCGTCTGTGGTACGTTCACTTTCTGTGGTGAGTTCACTGTCTGAAATGACTGTGGGATATTCCCCGGTTATTACAGACAATGGGACAGTCCAGTGTCTGCCTCCTTTATGACTCCAGTGTCACAGAGGAGAAATTCTTCTTCATCCCTGCAGTCTGACAGCACAGGAGGAGGAGGAGGAGGGAAAATATTTCACCTCCTCCACAGAGAACAATGAGGGTCCGTGGGGAGACCTCCTCTCACTTTTTATTTATGAGCCTCCTCCTCCAGCTGACAGCTCAAACCAGAGCCTACAGTCCCCCACCTCCACCCCTCCTCTGGCTGCCTGTGGCCGATCTATTCCTTCATCTCCAGGACCAGCATCACACTGCAAGGCATGATGGGACTGATCTATTGTGTCAACATCAATCCAATCGCTTTATTCAGAGTTCATGTAAACGGGACAATCTGATCAGACCAACAGAACCCCGAGCACGAGTCCGCATCGAAACGAGGACATTAATGTGTGTGTGTGTGTGTGTGTGTGTGTGTGTGTGTGTGTGTGTGTGTGTGTGTGTGTGTGTGTGTGCACACAGGTTCAGTGGCCGTGCATCAACCCCAAATACAGGGTGAAGAAGAAGAACTACAAGAACTCTGGGATTGTGATTCTGAACCAGTGCAAGGTGTCCGACCTCTTTCTTCATCCTAAATGTTCTCCTCCTCCTCCTCCTCTTCATCCTCCTCCTCCTCCTCCTCCTATTCATCCTCCTCCTCCTCCTCCTCCTCCTCCTCCGACAGTCTGTTAAAGAACCAATTACTGGACACCGAGAGGCTCTTTTAACGTGACATTTCCCAGCAGACGTTCCGAGGGGAGCGAGGCCTGTGTGGGGGGTTTCTGGGGAAATTTTGCCAGCGAGTGAGAGCGGGGAACATTTCTCCTGATGGTTCTCGACAGATGATGAGCTCCGCTACAGAAACGAGCGCCGCGATACAAGCGCGAGAATCAGCCAGCTAATTTGCACTTGATGGATGAGAGGAAGCAGGAAATGAAAGAGAGTATTGTAAAAGGCGGGAGGGGCTGGAGCGGAGGGGTGGAGGAGGGTGGGGGGGGTGACAGAATGAGAGCAGGGCAGCAGGTATCTCTGCAGCCCTTGCATCACATGATGTTTAAGGCTAATCAGACTGCAGACGGATTACTGATCCCATTCTGTCAGCCCAGCCAGGGACACGAGGTCGAGCCGGGGCCTCGTGCTCGAACCGGGGCCCCGGCTGGCCTGTGAGAATACCCCCCCCACCCGGCGCCCGGGTGGAAAAGACCATCTCTTATCAAAGAGTGTGGTCCAGAGCCAAATCTGTAAATAGAGCATCTTCCTCCACTAACTGATGCATCTTCAGGTGACGGTCCAGAACATCCAGAGTCTGATTGGCTGCGCAGATCAGCTGATCGGTGGAGAGAAACATGAATGAAAGTGTACATATTTAATGTCTCAGCTCTGTTCTCTTTTTCATCCTCAGATCATCAAGATGCATTCCTTCCTGGATTATATTATGGGAGGCTGTCAGATCCAGTTTACTGTGAGAACACTCACACGCGCGCGCGCACGCACACACGCACACACGCAGTTCATATTCGGGTCATCGTCCTGTTTTAATTTTTCACATCTGGGAGTAAAATTGGAGGGGAAAAAAAAATTCTGGTTCTGGGAGTTATCGCCGAAGTCGCCATGGCAACGGTAACCATGGCGACACGTGGAACAGCCTCCCGGTCTCCGTGCCGACCGCCCCTCACTGGGATGAGACCAGTGGAACCAGCAGAGACAGAAGGAGGATGATCAGTCTCCTTCTGTCATAATCTGTGAACACATTGTGATCCCTGCAGCTCTGGATCCGGAAACACTCCCTCCGGCTCTGCGTGGCCCCGGATCCTTCTGGGCGGCTCCTCACTCTGACTCATGTTCTGAGCAGCTGTCTCAGAACCGGGCTGGTCTTCCTTCAAACTTTTTCCAAATGATGAGATGAACAAGTGGAGTTATCGAATCTGATGGAGAGCCGTTGATGTGAATTTATCCATGTTCACAGATTACCTGCTAACTCACTCAGCACCACCTTCACATGCTGACTGTCAAACGTTTGCATACGTTAGCATTAGCTTCTACTCACTGTCATCATCCATTTATACACGCAACCATTAGCCGCTAACTCAAACTCATCCATTCATATATGTTACATTAGACTTTGTGATCTCATTGTTCCATTTGATTTAATCTAATTTTTATGTTTTAGAATACATTTCTGCCTGTATTTAGCTATACAGTTTGTGAAATTACAATTTCTTTATTCTTCAATGACTGGATCATTCCTCCGTCTTGTGCCCTGTGATTGGCTGTGGCACTCTGCAGGTGGCCATCGACTTCACGGCGTCGAACGGAGACCCCGGGAACAGCTGCTCGCTGCACTACATCCACCCATTCCAGCCCAACGAGTACCTGAAGGCTCTGGTGGCGGTGGGAGAAATCTGCCAGGACTACGACAGGTGGGCAGCAGCCAATCACAGCACAGCTTGCACCACAGCAGGAAGTGACACAACCGCGAGTTATCTGCAGTTAATCTGGATTTTAATCTGCAGGTAACTGGTCTGGTTATCTGTAGCTAACTCAGCTGGCCTGGCTATGTGCAGTTCAGTGGGCTGGCTATGTGTTTTTGTACGTCTCAGTGTAATCACAGTTTTAGTTTGTTTGAACCTGAACAGGTTCAACAAATAATCAGCTCTCAGCCATCCAGGGATGTTTCGTGATCCTTTCGCCTCCTGCTGGCAGCCAATCGCAGGCCTTCTCCACCCTTTCCTGTCCTACAACCCTTTCTCTTCTCCTCGCTTGCAGTGACAAAATGTTCCCGGCGTTCGGCTTCGGCGCTCAAATCCCACCAGACTTCAAGGTGATTTCACTCCCCTCCCAGCATGCTCTCTGTCACTCTGTGGGCCATCTGAGTGGGAGTTATGGAGAGTCATAGAGGAGTCACAGGGGGAGTCGGGGGCATAGTTATGGAGGAGACAGATGGAGCGTAACGGGGGAGTTATCGGGAATCAAAGGGGGAGTTGGGGCACCTGTGGAGCTCCTGAGACTGACACTTTGATGTTTGTGTCTGTGAGAGAAGATAAGAAGTGTCTTCCTGTGTCCATGTTTAACATCTTCTTGAAGATTTTCTAACATCCGATCTAAGATCAAGCTGCTGTCTTGTATCTCGCCCCTCCTCCTCCTCCCCCCTCTCTCCAGGTCTCCCATGACTTTGCGGTGAATTTTAACGAGGAGAATCCAGAGTGTGCAGGTAGGGGCTTCTGAGAGAGAAAATCTTGTAACAGAGAGAGAGTATGTGGTGATGTGTTCAGGAACTGACAGAGGAATCTGTAGATGTCTGTGGCGATACATTCAGGGACTGACAGAGGAGTCTGTGTGTGTGTATGTCTGTGTGTGTCTGTCTCTGCGTCTATGTGTGAATGTGCGTGAGTGTGTGGGTGCTCAAAGGAAACTCTTCCTGTGAGTTGTGGTGTCATTGCCGACCTTCTGGTGTTACCTCCCAACAGTGCTGCCTCCGGGCATGCTGGGACATCACAGCATGCCTGACGTGTGATAATGTGTTACTTCCTGTGTCCCTTGCAGTTATCCAAGGGTGTAGTGGAAGCCTACCAGGCCTGTCTGGCCCAAGTTGCAGCTCTACGGCCCCACCAACATCGCCCCCATCATCCAGAAGGTGGCCAACTCGGCCTCGCAGGAGGTCCACACCAAAGAGGCCATGGTGAGACGTTCCTTCATGTGCCTGACGACACCTCAGCGTGAAGCTCCTCTAACCAGCTCGAAACCCGTGGACTTCACACTTCAATCATGACCAAGATCCGGAAAACCTTCTAAGATCTGTTCAGACAGTCTGTGATTCATCTGAGAAGTCCATCTTTACGTCACATTATTTGCACTCTCTGATCTGGGTAGCGAAAACTAATTAGACCAAAGATGGAAACATGTTCACACCTACACAAAGTTTACCCATCAAATATCATCTGAAATGTAAACATCTAATAGATGGTTGTACACCTCAGTTTTTCAAACAGATGTAAAGACTTAGCGATCCTTCTTCCTCTCACAGCAATACTTCATTCTGCTGATCCTGACTGACGGCGTCATCACCGACATGGCAGAGACCAGAGAGGCCATCGTCCAGGCCTCGCATCTGCCCATGTCCATCATCATTGTTGGTGTTGGAAATGCAGATTTCAGTGACATGCAGATGTTGGACGGAGATGACGGGATCCTGCGGTCGCCCAGAGGAGAGCCTGTCCTCCGAGACATTGTCCAGTTTGTCCCGTTCCGCAACTTCAAAACACGTGAGTCCAGTTGTGCTTTCATTGACTGACAAACCGACTGAATGACCAACAAACAATTCAACTCATCAAACAAACCAACAAATGAATGAACGACCAATAAACAGATTAACGTATCAACAAACAACTGAAGAAATACTAGAATGACTGAACAACCAGCAAACAAACCAATCCATCAAATTAACGATCGGACGAATGAACAGAACGACTGACCAAATGACCAGACCACAAGTAAACCAAGCAATTAAATGAACTGACAGAGGGACGTACATCCAAAAAACAACCAAGCAATCAATGAACCAATGACTGAGTGAACAACCAAACAACTGACAGAATGAGCGACTGAACAATCAGCAAACAAGCTGACTGATTGAATTAATGAACGATTGACCAAATGACCAGTAACCAACTGATTGAACTAACAACTGACTGATTGATGGAACAACCAGCAAGTGATCAAATAAATCAATGATCATTGAACAACAAACGACCAACTGAATGAGCAACAGAATGACTGACTGAGCGACCGAACAAAGACTAAGCCAACAACCAAATAATTCAATTAGTCGAACTAGTGACCAAACCACCTACAAGCAAACCAACCGACTGAACAAACAGCCAAGCAACTGACAGAACTACCAGAAAAAAAAACCAAGTGATCAAATGAACGATTGAACGAACGACTGGCTGATTGTCTGAATGACCAGCAAACCAATCAACTGAACAAACTACTGAATGACTGACAGAATGACCAGAAGACAAACTGATTAAACAAACAACTACAATGATTGAATGAACGACTGACCACCAAATGACCAGAAAACAAACCAACTAATCAAACAATGAACGACCAAATGACTGAACAACCAGCAAACAAACCAATCAAATGACCAAACCACCAACTGAATGACTGAATGAGTATTAGTAAAGGACCTTCATTGTAAAGTCTGTGTTGCATTATCAGGTTAAATTGTTCAAGTGGTTTTGAAAGATTACAGAAAGCTAAGTTGTTAATCTTCAAAGTGTTTACGCCTCCATGTTGACAGGGACACGGTGTCTCTGTCTCGTCCTCCTCAGGCATCTCCAGCGGCTCTGGCCAAGAGCGTGCTAGCAGAAGTGCCCAACCAAGTGGTTTGACTACTACAACAGCAAGGGCATCAAGCCCAAAGTGCCCAGCGAGTACCAGTCTTCCAGGCCGTTTGGCCCCTAAAGCCCCACTGCTGTCCTCCAGACAGCACAGTGCCCCCTGGACCCAGAAACATGTTACTGTCTTTAGTTCTTTGTTAGCACAGATGTTACAGGTGCTACATGCAGTGTTTTGTTTTGAAGGAACGGCCCACTGCTGCAGGTTTCAGAGGGTTTTAGACATGTGGTCCATCAGGAGAGTTTCAGCTCAAATGAAGGATGAAAACTCTTTTTCAGTTCCAATGAGCTGATTCTTCCTATGATATGCAAACTTAGCTTTCATTATTGATGCTAGAGATCGGAAATGAGTGGAAATTAAAGCAATTAAACAAATTGCTATTACTGTCACAAGTTACATAATTTATTGTGGCTTTTTCTCTTTGTTGCTGTTCACCAACTATCGGAATTATTGAGAAGTTGTCAGTAATCTCAAAAAGACTTTCTTTTTCAATGAATAAGTTCCCCATTTAGACACTGGTTGGCCCGAAGTTGTGTTCATGCCTTAGCCACATTAGCACGAAGCTGAATGGGATGGTCCAGAGGTCCATGAAGCAGAACACAAGCTATATTTTTTCTGAAGAGATCAGGATTCTAAAGACAAAATTAGTGACTATTCCCAGTGGTACTTAGCCCAAATAATCCCAGAAGGACATTATCCTCAGAGATCCTCCAACCAACAGGATGGTTTCCTATGTGAAACTTAAAGTTCATCTCACCTGAAGCATTGTTTTTAGAAATGCTAATTGTAGCACCTTAGCATCTGTTTGTGCATGCAGAGCCGATGAAGGCTCGAGCAGACTGTAGCATTCAGGACGTGAAAAAAACACTCAAACACAACAATGACCGATCCAAATGCTGCTTCTCTGCAGACAGCATGATGGCGGGAAGCAGCCCATGAAGGATGTATGACTCCCTCCTCCTCCACCCTCTGGTTTGTTTTTATAAAAGTTGAGATTTTGCTAAATTTCGTAAAGTTCGTATGTTTGAGAAAGCATTTTGTGCGAGCTGGCTTCTCAGTCGTCTGCATCCTCTCTACGGTTCTTTTGTAAAAGATGAGGCAGATGCATGAATTGTTGTTTTGCATGCAGATCTCCATGCGGGACTCCCCCTGTGGTTTCTGTCTCTTGGTTAGTGAATGATACAAGTAATAATGATGTTCACAGTGTGCCCGACGTTGAGGTTGTTCTACTCTGAAGCATGTTCACGCGTCAACGAAAATGTGTGAGTAGATTTAAAAGCACAAACTTGAATATCTCTGATGAGATTTCTAGAGTATGGTGGTAGATTTTGGGTAAATTTGTGTCACAACACCTGTCCGCCGGTCTTTGCTCTGCTTTTTCTTTGGTTATCTAGAACAGTCACTTTCATAGGCAGCATTTTGAACTCTCATCATCTAGTCAACCATTAATGTTAGGTGTTAAAGCAGCTTGTAAGATAAGCGATGTAATGTGATCACTGAACACTTCACACGGTGAAGTTTCAGCCACTGTGAAACAAAGACTGGTTTGAGTGTCAGTTTATTTTCTTGGAACCGTGACACTCTTCATGCCATCACAGTTTGTCATCATGGAAATGGAACGCTCCCCATCTTGTCATAGCTTGTTATCATGGAAATGTGGCGTGTGACCATAAACCAAACTGACCACAATATATCATTTTGCTTCACAGGAGTGAAAATTGGCTAAGTTAAAAAAAAAAAATGTTTCCAGCGTCAGGATGAGATTCTCCTTTCGTCATGTCTTATCCAGGCTGGACTCAGTTGCAGTTCAGGAAGTCATTACAGGTTGTGTTGAAGTGTCTATCCTGAGCTGGTTCGTAGTTATGATGTAACCACTTGGATGAAATGATGCCCGGATTGTAATATCCATTCAGTGGTTGAGCCTCAGCGGAACAACACTGATAAGTTAACACAGAGGTCCTCTGAGTGCATCCTGACTCTCCTGAGAATCCGTTTCCAGGCCAGCTGAGATTAGTAATTCCTGAAGGAAAAGAAGCCTGATTGTCTCTCTTTTCAGTGTCAACATCCATTATAAGTTACAGATTTTCGAATGCTTAAATGATGGCCTAATTCATCTCCTATCAGTTTATTCCCCGCTAATTATCTCAGTCTAGTTCTCTGTGGCTTCCGCACTAACTAGCTAAGTAGTCCAGAGGAAGGTCTTCCAGGAAGGAGCTGCTGGTTTACACTATGACTCACTGGTGGATCTTTTGTCAATATTATTCGCATAAAAGCTCCTCGGATTCTTCAGATGTTCATTGCTGATGAGTTTTCCAATACTTGTGTAGCTCAAAGATTTGGTGGTCGGGGTGAGATTTCAGTCCAAACATTAATTCACTTATGTAAAGATCATACTGTATGTGATCAGATAACATGCTCTTGAGAGCAGGCAGAGAGGTGGAGACCCAATCACCTGGCTTCAGCACCTGACCCCTGAAAAGACCCATCGCCTGGCTCCAACCTCTGACCCCTGAAGAGACCCTGAAGTTGAAGAAGTTTGGATGGTGGAAGCAGAACACTCGAGCCACGTGTTGCCTTCAGGTCCATGTATGTCAGTCCTCAACTGTGCTCAATGTTTACTTCACTGCTGCTCTGGCTCGGTCCGTCCTCATGTCTTCACTCTGTCCACGTTTAGGTGAGGTTTGGTCGTCTTCTACCTCACTGGTTTCCAGCCGATTGTTGTTGTTTTTTTTTTGTTTGTTTTTTTTCACCTTGGAGACCTCTCAGATTACCTCGAAAAGACTGTGGACCGCTCTCTGATGTCTGACAGGTTAAAACAGTGAGGACTAACACTAATGGACCCACCCTCTTTCGCTGATAAACAAAAGCAGGATCCGTCAAAATAAAGGACTTGGTAGTTTCCAACTCTACTTCGACCTGTGTGAATGTGACCTCATGAAACTCAGGCCCCGTTAACTTTGGTTCTGTTTTATTGTCCGTTAACAAATCGCCGGTGCTGGAAGCCACTGAAAACACCATCGTCTGGATTCACGTATGGAGACCGTTTAATTCTTGCCAATAGATACTGCGTAGATCGAAGCAAAGACAGATTGAAGGAGCTCTGACTGTTTACAGCGTACTGTTCTCAACACAGCACCCACTAGTGGCCTGACATGACATTTGTTTTCAGAATTTCTACCGTTTCGGTTTAAAACGGATTTTCTAACTTTTTTGAAGCAAAAACGCAAAAACACAGAGGCAAAGGTGGCGGACAGGTGTTGGGTCACATGACCAGTAGTTGTGTTAACATGCAGTATTGTGTGCAAAACAATGACCAACGAACTCTTGATAATAAAGATGTTATCGGTGAGCTCACGGCGCGCCTCGTTCTTCACCTGCTTCCCGCTGTGCACGGTTCACCCAGTCAGAGTGTGAGAAACAAGCTCATGTCTCAACATTCACCTTTTATTCAGGATTTTAATTTGTTTGGGGAAAAAAGTCCTGAATCTCGGGTTTCTTTTGGATGTAAGTAAACACCCAGAGTCATTATCTGAGCCGAGCAACCTTGAAGCATCTCCTCGGATGAGTTTATGACATTTCAAGCTAGATTTGGAAGTAAATTGTTGGCTAGTTTCAGACACACTTCGATGTGTGTGTGTGTGTGTGTGTGTGTGTGTGTGTGTGTGGTGTGTCTGTGGTAAACAGCAGCAGTAATGAGAGCTCTCGGGCGTGTGTTTGGAGGCGTGATTCATTCAGGAGGATGAAGAGCGACCATTAGCTGTGTCATCAGCACAAAGGAGAAGCAGCAAAACACCAACGACTCAAAAAAAATCCTCATTATCGCCACGACAACAACACCTCCATGTGAAGGCACTTCACCGGATGAGAAACGGCTATTAGAGACGCCGCTCCTCCGGTGTTGAGGCTAATAAGAAAGGCTGACTTGTATACAAGCAGTGGAAAGTCTGTCACATCAAGCCAACAGCAGCATGGTGAAGTCTCAGATGTCAAACGGGTAAAAGGAGAAAAAAAAAAAAATTCTGAGGAGTCCAGTATTAAAGATTGAGAGCTTTTTGCCATGCTGATATTGTTCCAGTTACTACATCGACCTAAACCACATCCAGGTTTCTGGGTCAGTGTGAAAATGGCTTGCCCCCCCACCCGACCGCCCATACACACAAGTAATGCATTATGGCAGCTTTTATTATCGTGCCGCCATTAATGTGGTAGAGTACACGCCACTAATTTACATAGAGCAACACTGCTGCTGGTTATTATGGGGGTTTGAATAAATTTGGGGCTAAATCATGTAAAATCTGATGCATTAATTCATATCTTGGAGAATTAATTCTGCCACAGCTGAAGGCAAACACATATAAACAACATGTTAAAACAGCAGGTTTCTGACAAAAACGGTGTCAAACCTCAGATTATATAAACACAAAACTACTTTTAATTACTCCTTACTCTCACAAGTCTGACAGCTTGTTACTTTTTTGGGAAATTTAAAACTGTTGCAGAGCCGCTGTCTCTCTCTGAGCACACAGAAACGTTTTAGCTTCAGCCAGAGCTGCTCTATTGAATAACAGCCTCGGCTAAAGCTGCTGCTGAGTTGGCTAGGCAGTTCACTTTTTTGTGAAAAATCAATGAGGCCAGTTTCACTGATTTTGTATTTTCTTTGACAAGTGAAATGTGTCACTTGTGAAGAATATTTTTTGCATTTGCTTCACGTTAGCTTAGTTTTGGGGTGTTTTTAGCTTTGTTTTGACTTGGTATTAGTCTGGTTTAAACCTGGTAATGGGTTGGTTCTGGCCTGGTATTACTTTTTTTTTTTTTTTTTTTTTCCCAGCCCTAATTTAAGCTCAGACTTTGACCTGGTTTAGGCTCGATCTTGGCCTGTCTTAACCTGTTGACCGAATTTTAGTCTGTTTTTACAAATGTTTCACATAAAGCTTCTGCGAAAGTTCAGCCGCACGATAATAAGAGGTTTGTGTGAGTGAATCAGAGTTTTGGTGTCAGTGTGTGTGTGTGTGTGTGTGTGTGTGTGTGTGTGTGTTTTGAGGAGGTCTGTCCTGAGACCTTCAGATTAATCACTGTGACGCCTCCTGCAGGAGTCAGGCGGTCTGTGCAGTAACCAGAGCTTCTGCTTCAACGTGTCCTTGTGCTGTGAGAGAAGGTGAGTGGGGGACGGGGGACACGGGGACGTGGGGACAGGACGGGGGGTGGGGGGTGTTTGTGGGGGCTTTGCCCTGAAGGAGCAGCTCCTGGTGGGCATGGCCTAATTCTCATGTAGGAAGACAGGAAATGTTTGATGAGTTTCACCTCTTCGTCCTTTCATTTCCCCTGACTGGAGACCCTCCGTACGTGTGTGTGTGTGTGTGTGTGTGTGTGTGTGTGTGTGTGTGTGTGTGTGTGTGTGTGTGTGTGTACTCTGAGCAGAGAAGGAGAAATTGTCTGAGGCACGGCTCAATATGTCCATGGAGCTCTGTTACCCCCCTCCACCACAAAAGAAGGACACCGCCACCAGCGGGGACAGAAGTAAAGGCTTCTCCAGAGGTGGAGGAGGAGGAGGAGGAGGAGGAGGAGGAGAGGAGGAGGAGAGGAGCAGGGGGAACAGGGAGGAGTTTGATGAATGAGTGTTGTGCAGTCTACCATCAACACTTGAGATGCTTTCCAGGTCTGAGGTGGTCCGGCTCTCTGGATCAGCTGGAGTTTGCTTTGGCAGGATGTCTGATCTGAGCAGGAGGAATTTGAGGCCACGTTTACGTGACGTTTCCAGTGAAAAAAAGCATGAATTTTGCATTTTCGTCACAGAAAAGATTCAGGTTTACATGGCAACGTCAGAGGAACTGAAAAGAGCGTAGTTTTTATAACCTCACATTTCAATGCCACATAATTAGCAAAACAAGGACAATGTACATTGCTTTGTTAATCACATGGCACGGCCTGAATACAGTAAATAACCACACAGTGCCTCATTCAGCACAGCGAGCAGTATGGGACCACAGAGACAGCTGTGTCGGTCACTCCAGACGACCATTGTTTATCAAAATGCCTGCAATAATGCAACCTGTCCAAATGAGAGACAATGAAATCCTGTTTCGTCCTTGTCTCGTTCAGCAGGGAAACGTTCCTGTACATGAAAGCAAAGTGAGCAGCAGCAGTTCCTCGTGTATCATCAGAACCGACTCAGTCCTGGGAAAACGGTGGCATTTTTCCGAGGTCGTAGATAAAGAACACGTTTAATATTTGCGATCACAATCCAGTAGTGTGTGTGTGTGTGTTTAGCCGATCGGGGCTCAGTGCCAGTCTGTCCACGCCCCCATAACAAACCTCCCTGATTGGCTGAGAGCTCCGTGTTGGTGCTGCTTTTAAAAATCCCCGTCTGAGCCGTCAGTGCCGGAGACATGTACGTACAGTGAGGCGAAAGGTGTTTATTCAGCCACAGACCCACTTAAACTGACAGAGGTCTGTAATTTTCATCATGGGTACACGTCAGCTTATGAATAAATTCCTCAGTGAAGAATAAGTCCTACAGTGTGATTTCCTGAGTTTTCTTTTCACATTCTGTCTCTCACAGTTGAAGTGTACCCATGATGAAAATTACAGACTTCTGTCATTTTAAGTGTGAGAACTTTCACAATCAGTGGCTGAATAAACATTTCTTGCCCCCCATATGTCGGTGAAATATATTCACCATATATAACAGTGAAACGTGGAAAAGTTAGAGCTGCTAAACTCAGCGGGTCGTTAATCCTCAGTAATTGTGTCGCTCCTGGGCGTGTTTCCTCCATGGTGACCCGAACTGTTTTGATTCATTCACCTGCATCTCCTGCAATACGCTCAGTATCCCGACGTCTCCATTCATCTCCACTATTAACAATTAAGAAGAATGAAAAAAAACTCTTCATGCCCACAAAGGGAAGCAGTTCAGGAACCACATAAAGGTCGAACGCTCCTCAGTCCACGAAGACTGGCTGCATAATGACACTTTGCCTATTCAAAGCAAAAATTGTTTTTAATCTGATCGAATATCCCGTCTTGAACAAAAAAGAATTTTTAAAAAAAAGTAACTTGTAATCGTTACAGACTGTTAACAGCTTTTACACGATCCTTCTAGACGGCGAATGTTTGTGAAATGCAGAGAGTAAATTGCAATTAAATAATCTGACACTATGTTCTCCCCTTTCTATACTGTTAGAATGCAGTATCACTTCAATTTGCTGATAGAGGCCCCACAGTCCGGGCTCCCGATGGGGGGTGGGAGCGTGTGGTGTGGTGTGTGTGTGTGTGTGTGTGTGTGGTGGGGGGGGGGGGGGGGGGGGGGGGGGGGGGTGCGCTCTGAAGGACAGGACAGAGACAGATATGACTGAGTAAACTAGGGAATGAGCTCCCAGTGGAGATGAATGTAAGCAGAGGAGAGAAGGGAAAACCGCTCAAAGCCACGTTTGACTACACGACAAGTAGAAGACTGAGGGTGAATGAAGCCGATTCTCTGATGAAGAATCTCCTGGTGTGTGTTCTGCTCCAAAGTGACTCCACGCACTCGAAGATCAGAAGAGGGAGATCTGCGTGCGATCTGCCTTTTCTGGTCGTCTTCCAGTGTGTGTCCTCTGAATCGCAGAAGGTTGGAAAAACCCTGCAGAGTGTTTGAGGGTTTAATGATTTGAGCTGCTTTCTTCTTTTTTTTAAAAATTGCATTTCATAGCGCACACACAGCGGTACGTACAGGTTCTACCGTTCTCAGAGTTCGCTGGACGTCGGCCGCATCAAGCCGAAGACCGGGAGAACCTGGATTATTCCCTCGGATGTTCTTCAAGGTGAAGTTTAGTGATCCCCGAGGAGCAGTTAGTGGTCCAGCAGTAATAATACTGCAAGACTCTGACACCTGTAGCAGACTGACGGGAGCTGGAATAAACAGTTCTTGTGCTAAAGACATGCAGCGAACGCAGCAAAACACAGCAAACTGGCAACAAGACACACAACAGGAGCTCAACGGAACGGCCGCCACCAGGTGAAGCCAGTCACAGACCACGGCCAGGCAAACACATCAGCAACACACACGAGGGGCGAAAACGATGAGCCTGAAGCGAGGCAGCGTGGAAAGTTTTTTAAATGAACAGGAGACCGTGGAGACGAAAGGCAATAACATCAGGACCGAGGCTCTTCCGGAACCTTCATATCCCTGAAAAGCCTTCGTCCCGGAGGCTACATTCATAAAAACAGGTCATTTAACGCTAAAAAGATTAAGACCATTGCAGAGGGAGAGGTCTGGTGCACCATTAAAAGTAATGGGGACTTTTCCCAGGTGGCATCTCCATCATAGATTTGATCTATCAAATGCTCGAATGTGAGCCACTGACTCTCAGCATCCTCTCGACTTCATCCTTATATTCCACATTTTGCAGGTTAGCTTGTTTTTTTTTGCAGTTTACGGTGTCGGCTCATGTCTGCTTGTTTCTCTGATTGATTATGTTGTCAACCGTTTAGAGACAGGGTTGTTCTTCAGCTGTGTTGTTTTTTCTTCCTCAACTCTCATCTCCGTCTGTTTCTATTTAACGGGGGAACATCAGGCTCAGTTTTTCCTCATCCACACTGTGTTCACATCAGCTGACTGTGTGCATGAGGATGATGATGACGGAGATGAAGGAAGAAGCCCGTCTGTCATCCTGGTCCAGGATCAGCTGCCAGCGTGAACAGAAGAAAGAACAAGTCCCAAACCTCAAGATTCCTCCAAAACCACTAAAAGTGTTTGTTTCCTGGAAGCCGAGGCAACCTCACACTTTACACTTCATCATTTATTCAAACCCTGAGGAGAACAGAAGGAGGAGCCCAGCGTGTTCACCACTCTCAACGTGCTTCCCATCATTCAAAGCAGCGGTTCTCAACCTGAGGTCCAGGGACAGTTGACAGTGTTAATGCTGCCATGTTTCGGGATGTTGTGCTGACACAGCTAATACTAGAAGGTCTCCATCAAACTGCACAAATCCACTTCATCATCTCATCATTTAAAGAGAATTTAAAATAGCCCGTCTGATTTTTATGGAGCATCTCGGACCATGACCTCCAGAGCACCAGGATCCACCCAAAAACCTGGGACAGTCCATCCAGGATGCTTCACAGCAGCTGTGATGTGAAATCAGGACAGTCTCCACGGTTTGCGTTAGGAGCTGTGCCGACTTTCAAATCAGCCACAATTAAAAGCCATCCACATTCATAAATTCAAATAAAGCAGCATTGGCAGGAGGCTGAGAGAGCGGAGAGACAGAGCAGCTCATTAACCTTCATTTAATCGACACAAACTTCAGTCTGACAGGAGGAAGAGTCGGGGGACGTCCTGACTTCTGAGCACATGATGAAATATGCAGACAGAGAAGACGAACGCTGACCGAGAGGAGAGCAGAGAACTGAGCCCAGCTCAGAGAGGACAGAGGACGGCGACAAAGACAAGGACCGCATGGAGGGAGGGAGAGGGAGGGAGGGAGGGAAGGAGGGATGGTGGAGGGCAGGGGAGGGAAGGGAGGGAGGGAGGGAGGGAGTGAGGGAAAGAGGGATGGGAGGGAGGAAGGGATTAGTGGTCGGAGGGAGGAACGGGAGGGAGGGAGGGAGGGGTTGGAGGAATGGATGGAGGGCGGGAGGATGGACGGAAAGAAGGATGTATGGGAGGGAAGGATGGGGGAAGGAGGGAGGGAGGGAGGGAGGGATGAGAGAGCAGAGGAGAGTGGATAGATGGATGCATGGCGGGACGGATGGCTGGAGGATGAGGGAGGGATGGGACAGAGGGAAGAAGGAGGAGGGGATATGGGATGGAGGAGGGACGGGAGGGATGGTGTGGTGGATGATGGACAGACGGATGGCCTGGGCTTGGTGGGGTCCTGGACTTCGTGTCTCTCTCCTGTCCTGGTGGGAGGTGGAGGTCTCAAGTGGACAAACCTAGTCTCTCTCCCTCTCCTCATCTCTGTGTATTGCTTGACAAGTTACTCCGATAAGACAAACAAACACAACACAAACACACACACACCACACCACACCACACACCACACACACACACTCACACACACACACACACACAAGGCTCCCTGTCATTGTCCATTGTCCCATTGTGAGTCAAACTGGATTCCAGCAGCAGGATTTCCTGAAGGAGAACAATTTATTCCGTTTTTATGAGGAATGGGTCCAGCGGAACATTTAGAATAAATTACATGAAAATGAAGTCGCTTTTAGGTGAATATCTCCTCAGAATTGAATCTTTCTGCTATAAAATCTGTGTGGCGACGGTCACGTTGTGTTTTTACAGCAATACTCTTAACATTTCTCCCTCATTCTCCTGTTGTCAAACATGGAACCATTTCCACTTGTGACTGTAATCTATACTATATCTAAGTGGAGGAGTCGAGGAGCCCGCTCATGAAGCGCCAGTCTGAGTCACAGCTTCCTCCATTAAGAGACATTTCTATTAAAAATATCTGAAAATCATAATGCAGAGCTTCTGCTTCATGTGATCACACACCCCACACCACACACACACACACACACACACACACACACACACACACACCAAAAAGCCTGTAATTACTCTTCAGCTCATATGGAAAAGTCTCTGCTGGTTCTCTTGTGCCTCATGTTGAGTGTAATTAACACATTGTTCTACCAGGGTGGCGGTGTGTGTGTGCTGTGTGCTGTGTGTGTGTGTGTGGTGTGTGTGTGTGTGTGTGTTCGCATTAGACTCTGTTGAACTTTGAAGGTTTTGGATAAAGAAGCATTGAAAGGATGATAAAATAAAACTTGTGTTTTTCATAAATCCATCGGTGTTGTTTTAGAGCCAGCTGGACCTCCAGACTGATAGAAGCTGCTGCGGTGTGCTTGCTGCGGTGCTGCCGGTGCGTGGACACTCCTCTGCTGCGTGCAGGTTGGATTTCATGTCGCCTGATAAGAGAGCAGCTTTAAGTCTGCGATGCTCCGAGAGGATTTTCTGCTGGAAGGACCTCAAACCTCCGTTATCGTCCACAGCAGCTCCCGCTGGGAATTAACCCCCCAACCTGAGCCGGCCTGAGCCGGCGCCATGCAGGCGTGACACACACCGCTGTCCCCACGGACCTGGAAACACAAAAAGTTTCCACCGCACCACAAACTTTAATTGTTTCTCTGACTTTTGGCCGGTGTTAAACATTTTGGACTGGAAACGTGATGCAATCTGCAGCTGCAGGTCGGCAGATCCTCAACGAGGCAAGCAGCACCACGACGGGTAATTAAAGGCGGTTAGAGGCTGAAAACTGAGATCATATTAAACAATTAGTGAGGGATGATGAGGGCGGATCAGTGAGAGGGCCTGTTCTAAAAAAAAAAAAAAAAAAGGATAAATGAGGAGGAATACAACACAAACACAAGTCAGCAATAAAGTTTTTTCAACATCAGAGTTCAAGGAGTTCAGCTCCTTAAAGACTGTAAAGATCCAGAGAACAGAAAGACAGATCCAGGCAGAAACCACTGCATGGGCCCTGGGGACACTTTGGCAAACCATTATAACCATTCTAACCATTATAACCATTATAACCATTATAACCATTACCCATCAACACTTCTTATCACCACTGTCAACACTTTCGGTCGAAGTGGACACAGATGCCTAAACAAACCGGGGGACACACCTTCACACACGCTTACACTCCTTCACACACCTTCACACATGTTTACACTCCTTCACACATGTGTACACACCTCACACACCTTCACACACAATCACACTGCTGCTGTGCTTGATGGCTGCGAGAGGACGGCTTGGATCATCCGATTGGTCCGGCGGGCCGGAGGGTCCATGAAGCTGAGGAGATACCCCCCGTCTATTAGGGGAAGCCCGTCGCATGGGAACAAGCCGCGCTGCGCCTGCGCACGCACACACACACACACACACACACACACACACACACACACACACACACACACACACACACACACACACAGCTGCTCTCTGTTGCAGAATTAGAGGCTGTCAGCTTCCATAGAGCCCCTCATAACCTGAGGAGGAGGAAGAGGAGAAGCAGGCGGAGGAGGAAGGTAATGAGGATGAGGATGAGGAGGAGGATATGGAGGATGAGGAGGAGGATAAAGAGGATGAGGAGGATCTGTGCGGGGCGTTCAGGATTGTCACGTTCCTTCCGTTCAGAGGTGATTAAAGTGGAGCAGTTCTTCTAAACTGACTTTATCCTCCCTGCTGCAGTTTGTCTCATTAAAACACTGACATATGTTCAGCAGATGTTTAAACTCTGTCTTATTCTAATTTCTCTCAACAACACGAGAAATATTCAGTGGAAGCTTCTGTTCAAGCACATCCGGAAAATAACTGTTGATTGTAGTTAAATAAGTGATTCAGTAATAGGAGCAATAGTTACTGCAAATGTTTTTTTTCTGTGCTCAAATTTTTTTATTTTCATTCTGGAAAAATCACTTATACAACACATACGACAACATATGTACAACAACAACAAAATACACATAAATATGAATAAAATATAACCCTCCCAACCCCCAGGACCTAAAGAGGTATCTTGAATAGGAGAAAACATTGATAATGCTGAAAGTAAAATATTCCCTGAAAGAGGGAATCACACCTCAGACTTCATGCCCTGTTTCAGCGTGTCCTCCCCAGCTCCATCTAACAGCTCACTGCTCCAAGTAGATAACGTCAACAAGCACAAGAATCCAATGATTAACAGGAAGCTTGTCAAGTTGTTCCCAACGAACTGCAATTAGTTTCCTTAGCTGCTGTTAAGCCTGCAAAAAAACATTATTTTCTGACGTCCATAAATTGTCAGTTGGGAAAGGTCATTCAGTAACAGAGTGGACGGTGACACAGGGACAGTTATAGAGAATATATGAGAAAGAAAACCAGGCACTTCTTTCCAAAAATGTGCAACGGTGTGGGGGGAGCTCCAAAAACATGCATAAATGTTCCTTGCACCCTCAGAGGGAACCGGACTCCTCTGAGTCAAATATGCGCAAAATTCAAATAATTAGTTGTCGGTCTGGGTTAATGTTAGTGACACGGATTCCCAATCAAAATCTGGTCCTAGATTCTGGATATCAATCCTCCATCGGCCGTCAACCAAGAGGTTTCCTGGAGACTTTGCCTCTAGAAGACGCTCTGGAATCAAGGCTTTTATGAGTCGATGTGGTTTCCAAAGATTGTTTCCATTGACCACCATGAGCTTTGAGGGATCATCTGAGGTGTAAATAAAAAAATAACGAATTGCCCGGTAGATTGTAACTGTCTCTTCAGACCCTGAAATGGCCTCAGACCTTCACTGTTGTAAATGTCACTCAATACAGGAATGCCTTGTTCCCACTGATTAAACTTAATTGGTCAATTTTCAACGACTGTTTGTTTCTGAAAACTGGGGAGTTCAGACGCCATAGACTGCTCATTGAGCACAATCTCCACACTGTACACCATAAATGCACCATGTGAGTGATGAGAAAGCCAAATTGTAAATGGCATTGTTTGCAGAAATGATGTTCTGAAATCCCCATGGAGACACCCTGTCCTCCAATGCATGCCAAGAGTTAGTGGAGAAGGGGGTCAAAGCAGCTAGTAGGGGTCTTATGAGAAGAAATATGATTTCAAGTTGGGAACTGCCAATTCACCATCCAGTTTAGCAGGGCCGGCGATTAGGCTGGGCATCCGGGGCACTTGCCCGGGCACTGAGCCATAGGGGATGCCTGAGGCCGTGAGGGGCGCTGCCCAGGGTGCGATGCTGTGACGGCCTGTTTGAGCAGCACACTGCTTGGCTTCGCTCACTCGCTACCACGGGGCGCTCGTGTCGGCCTTGTCCGGGCGTCTGAGAAGCCGACGCCGGCCCTGCAGTTTAGTACATTGCACTAAACAGCTGTATGTCATCTCTAGCTGTCACCAGTAGGAGGGGACAAAGAAAGCACAGAGCTGACAAAACTGACCTTCCAGAAAGCATTATTTTAATTATTGATGCACGGGCCTGTAAGTAGTTTGGTAAGTATGACCATCTGTCAAGATTGTTTAAGGTATTTTTAGTGTTTCTGTATAGCTATGTTTGACAATCTTATGAACAGATAGAAAATTTTCAACAACCCGATATTCAAAATGGTTAATTATAGGGATCTCAACGGGAGACACAGGAATGAGTTCTTAGGATTCCACAGGAAGGCCAGGACATCATCTGCATACATGGATACACGGCGTTGCGTGTTACCTACAGAGATAGGGCAAATATTGGTTGATTGGCCTCAGAATTGGCTTATGGCTCAAGGGACTCAATGGACAGTCCTGTCTCGAGCATGGAACCAGGGAAAAATGAAGTTCTACCTGTGAGGACCACTGCTGATTGTGAGGAATATAGTACTTTGATCAGATGACGGAAGTTTTCTCCAAATCCCATGAAAATGAAAAGTAAGTAATGTTTCATGACAGCTTGTAATTAGTACCTTTGAGGAGTTGAGTCACTTCACTCATTGAAGTAATTTATCGATTCAGTTACTTTCTTGTGACTTTGTATTACTGTTAGATTTCTAGAAATAGTAGCTCAGTTACTTGTTACAGTTCCTGTGTTGATAACTGATGTAAATAGTAACAGCTCTTTATCATTATAGTGCATAGCTTCAGCATCATCATGAGCGATCAGCACTGTGCGGGTCAGTTTAATTACTGATTGGCTCATCGTTTTTCAGCTCCATCATTTAGTGGGGGGAAGATGCTCTAAAATGTGGATGGTAGCTCTTTGTAAAATACACACCAGATGTGGTCCAACTTCATAATGAGGAACTCTGCTGTTAGCTGGTGTGAATGCTAACGAGCAAGTCACCAGAAACAGCTGTCCACACACACACACACACATGCACACAAACTCTCCTAGTGCCCCCTATGTCCATCTGTCCAGCTCCAGTTCACCTCTCAAGCTTCTTCCATAATAAATTATTAAATGAATCTGGTTGGATTGGGCCAAATTCTCATCAGCATGAGAACAAATGCTGGTATCAAACTACAGAAGTCTTTCAGTGTGTGTGTGTGTGTGTGTGTGTGTGTGTGTGGTGTGTGTGTGTGTGTGTGTGTGTGTGTGTGTGTGTGTGTGTGTGTGTGTGTGTGTGTGAGAGAGATCTACAGCTGACAATCACCACTGTCTTTCAGCCTGGAGGTAATATCCAGGCTCTGGGTAGCTGTTCGATGGAGGAGGCGGGGGGGGGGGTGGGGGGTGGAGGGGGGGGGGGGGGGGGGGGTGGGCTGATGTGCTGCTAAAGCAATAATAAATACACTTTTTTTTCATTATCGGTGACAGTACAGTGTCCCTCTGACCTGCAGGCTCTAATAATGAAGGATCGCTTCGCGTCGATCAGGAACATTTATGACTTTCATTTGTTTCAACATGAAACATGACGAGTCCACCAGGGACCGTGAGGAGCCAGGACACCAGTTTACCCCACAACACCGAGGGCATTCAGGTCTTTACTGCCTGTGAACACTGTACACACATCAGTCATAAGTGTGTGTGTGTGTGTGTGTGTGTGTGTGTTATGTTTTTTTGTGTAATTTTATTATTGTTCTCAGGGGTTCTCTTTTGCTGGTGTTGTGTTTTTTTCTGCTCTTTAAAATGTTGATTACTATTCATTGTGCAGTTGCACATGGTGGGTGTGTTTGTGTGTATCTGTGTGTGTGTGTTCAATTTTTTTAATGAGAGGTTTTTCTTCTCTCAGTTGTTTCATGTGTGTTGGCTGAATTATCATAATTTGATTCTCACACACTGAGAACGGAATTCAAAGCCTCATAAATCCTGTGTGTGTGTGTGTGTGTGTGTGTGTGTGTGTGTGTTTATCTGCTTCCACCTCAAGATATTGTCGGTCACCGGTTCAATTCCCATGACTGTGAAACTCGCACTGCAGACAAAAATCTGAAATGATACAGAAGCTCCTGCAGCATGAGAACCACATTCAAAACAATGTGCAACAGTCACAAAATCCCTGAAAATACTGAAAACACTAACATGGCTGACAGGTTTACATCACTAGTTCGATCCTACCTGGTGAACGTGTGGGAACTATTTGACTGTGACACCAGATGGTTCAAACAGTAAGTTCTAACTACAAACCGGTAAAATGTTCTTTAAAACCATAACATGTGAAGGTTTAAATTCTAAACGTCACCCTCCACTGGCGCTGTTGGGCTCAGTGCTCGCATGAAGCGAGCTGCCATCGGGTGTCGGTGCTCCGCTGAAACAGTGCGGGCCCCCAGTGGTCAGGTCAGGACCAGCAGGTACGTTTCTATTTTTAGAATTGCTGCACTTGTGTGGTCCAGACCGGACGTCTGATGGGTTGGTTTTGTCCGACAGTCCCCGTGTGGAACCTTCAGGAATCAGCTCAGACTCGAGGAATGGATGTCTCTTTTTTATAGCTAATCTTTTAATCCTCTTACAAATGTCATTGTGTTACTGTTGGATTTGTAGAAAAGTGATGGTCATTGTTCCTTCACAAAGGTTTCACTAATTAAAGAGATGAAGATGAGAGCAGGTGAACACAGAGCACAGAGCACAGAAACAGTTTTTCAGTGGACTGAGGCCTGGACCGGTGGACCAGTGTGTTGCAGGGTGCTGTCTGTCACAGCCACGCTTCATCACATCGGGTCGGTGTTTTTAAACTCCTCACAAACATCAGCGCAGCCCTGCTGCACCATCTGACCTCCACCCTCCGTTTCTCAGAGGAGACCTTTGGTTAAGCCCCGCCCCCTTTCGTTACCATTGCTATTGCAGTTGACCACTCATTTTTGTGTCTATGAGCAACAGCAGTGATGTTTCCGGAGCTACTTCAGATGTTCGGACTGTTCTAGTTTTTGAAAACGGCAGGGCCGAGTCAACTTCAACATGCAATCCACAAGACAGAGAAAGATGGCCGTCAGAAAAAAAATGTAGTATTTTGCTGCCACTGTGACTCCTTCAGATCCTATATCAGGAGGGAGAAGCCTCATCTAACATCCATCAGGTAAGCTAGGTGCCAGTGTTATGTGATATGATTAGATTGCTGAGATTATACAAGCGTTGCCTTACGTTGGAATTAATGAGATAAAATAAACCCTGCTGCTGATCCTTCTGGGATACATCACATGGCTGTTGCTGTTGCATATGCCTCAGGCCCATCGTTTGACCATTTTTTTGCATCTGACATGACTTAAATAGTCCTGAAAAACAACGAAAGTGTGGCCACTTCTAATGCTTTTCTACAGTTTCCCACTGAGAATGTTCGAGATCTGGATAGTTGGTACTTTAATGCTATTGATTCATTTGCATTCAGGGGACGGAGCTTGCCAAAGGTCCATTACAATGAATATTTAAGAGTCCAGAAGCCCAGCAACCAAAGGAGGTCCTTGAGGACTAGAAGAAGCAAGTACTCCTGGACACAAGGATCAAATGATCAGAATATCTGAGTCCTCCAGGACCAGAATATCTGAGTCCTCCAAGACCCAAATATTCAAGTGGTGAAGACGTGAAGAATCAAGGAAGGATCAAAATGTGTCATAACCTGAGAAATAAAGGACTGAAATACCAGACGACCTGGATTAAAGCAGTGTCCCTCAATCATCTGATTCAATCACTGTGAATCTAACCTCGTCTACCAGCTGCTCCACCTTCTGGTGCTCAGTCAACAGGTTCCATGATCACTGTGATCACCGATCACTGCAGCTCTGTGATCGCAACATGTTCAAAGACACACAGAAATATAAAAAAAACAAGCAATAACAACAACAAACAGGAAAATAACAATAATATAAAATTACCACAAAACGAAGGAAAGCACAAACCTCCGTCCACAGGTGAAATATGGACTGAACACTGCACTGCTGCGTTCTGATTGGCTGATACCTGCAGGCCTCATCCTCTCCAGTGCTCCCGAAACACCTGGAGGCGGACCCGCTTCCCCCTGCAGACACCCACACCCGTCTCTAACTTGTAGATCACTTGGAGATCAACTGATAATCAGTTGTAGATTATCCAGAGATCAGCTGTTGATCACAGTGTTTACTGACACTGGTTTCCAGGAGTGTCCCTGAGTCCATGCTGTGGTTTCTGTTTTCAGTCTCTTGGGTGCAGATTTCTGTGCATTCTCTGAACCTTTGAATCAAATTATTTACTAAAGATGATTCATTCCACAAAACACTTTGTATTTCTACTTGATACTTGTTGAGCCGAAGCAGAAACAAAGAGGATGGAAAGTCTTACGATGAGCTCAGCAGTTTTTTCTCCAGCGAACGACACAAATACAAACCGCTGATCCAGTAATTTCAGAACCAGCTGAAAATGAGTCCGTGGTTAATGAGATTTTCTGTCCAATGATAAAAGCCTTGCAGAAGGTTTGTTGGAGTTAATTCTGGATTCTTCTCGATGGTGCCACTAGCTGGTTATCTTTGAAGAAATGTCCAAGTGGTGCGATCAGTCTGGTTAATTAAATTCTGAGTTGCAATGTGTCATAAGTGTAATTGTAGTCTTTCATTAAATCTTGAATAAATGTGCATTGGTGTTACCAACGTGGCCGTGTTAATGTTCTTTTATCAGCAGCCCAACAACGGAACGAGCCTGTGTGTGCTGGCTGCTTCTGGCTCAATTAATCACCCAGTTTGATCATTCTGTTGTTTCCAATAGTATAAAGGTCACGACAAACTGTGCACTAGCTTATGTATCATGAGAATGCTCTGTAGCGCCTCCCTCTGGAACAGCAAGTACATGCTGCTGGCCATTGAGCAGCATGAAGACAGATGCGCACGAGGTGGCTTTTCAGAACTAAGCATAGAAATGTCTTGTTTTACTAATCACTTGTTACATAAAATAATTGTGTGTGCAGTATGAAATGCTGGAGGGCTGGTCTGAATGTGCTGGCGACACAAAACATTCCTGCCTCCCGTCTTCATCTCACAAAAACACAGCGTGGAGAGGTGGGTTGAGCCAGTCACCAGCAGTAATGGGTGGCTGAGCATGGTTACACAGAAGACGCGATGAGCGTGCACCATCGTTCAATCACGCAAAAGAAACTAGCAAAGCATGAACGGAGTGCTCGCCCTTGTGGTAATTATCTGTTTGGAGAGAAATTTCATGCTGGGTTTCTCCTGAGTTGTTCTCTTGTGGTTAGTACATGCAGATGAGTGAGTTCTTTACATGTGAGGTTGGTTCAAGCTAGTTTCTTCTGGTCGGATATACAAAGCTGTAACCAGCACAGTCGGTCTGTTCAAGGTAATCCTGGATGGAAATTGATCGCTGTGCTGATCCTCTCTCCTGAGGGAGAACTCTGAGTGGCAGTCAACAGTGTAACCAGTGTGCAACTTTACAGCGCAGAAGACTTTCAGTCTGATGGAACAAAACATGGCAAGCACATTTTCACTTGTTCCGACTTCTCTTACTGCAATCGCACTGCTGACTCTACATTCCTACGTGTGTGACTCCTTCAGAAGCTGCTTCCAGAAAATGTTGAGCTGTGACTGAGCTGCTCAGAAACATGATGAAACCACGAGAAGTGATGTGTGAAGATCTCATCAGAGCAGGTGAGCTTTCACAGGAGGAGAGCTCCTCCTCCACATTAACATCAGGAAACCATGGCAACCCGGGAGACACACACACACACACACACACACACACACACACAGTATGAAAGCATCCAGCTCTCAGAATGATTTATGGTAGCACTGTGCAGCAGTAATGTCATGCTGATCTCGCTGTACCTCACACACACACACACACACACACAGACACACACACACACACACACACACACACACACACACACACACACACACACACACACACACACACACACACACACACACACAGAGTTATATCCTCCATACTTGTGAAGCTGGTCCTTGGAGTGTTTGCAGTCGAATGTTTGCATGAAGGACATAAACTCACCTCGTCCCGAAGTAGAAGCTGTTTGATGATTTGACAGCAGGTCAGAGTCACTTCCTGTTAGATGGTGTTTGGTCATTGAACAGCAGGTCTGTCATTTCCTGTTAGAAGCTGTTGATTGCGCAACAGGTCAGAGTCACTTCCTGATCACATGTGAGGTTCCTCAAGGATCCATTCTCAGACCACTTTTATTCAGTATGAGCATGCTGGCCCTTCTCAGATGATGGATCACCACAGTACCTCCAATCACACTTAATGGAGACGACACACAACCTTCTATTTCAGTGTCATCACATGACGACAGTGCCTTGCTTCCACTGAGTAAGTGTATTTATCAGATCAATATTTGCCAGAATATTCTCCCGCTCAGTCCAGACAAGACAGAGGTGATTGTTTTTGGCCCCCAAAAGGAAAAATCAAAGATCAGTGTTCAACTTCATGCCATGTCACTGGAAGCTAAAACTCAAGCTGCAAATCTTTGTGTAATTATTGGTTCAGATTTGAATTTTAACAACACAGATGAACTCGTTCAACTTCATTGTTCACTGGATGATTTTATACATCACTCCATCCATTCATTCCAAATTTTCAAAATTCAAAATGCATTTTTATCAGCAACATTGTAAATTCTTAACTGTTTATTTCCCTGTTTTAATTGCCTTTAACTGATTTTCATCTTTTAAATGTGCTTTTATTTTCTTCACATTTTGTTTTATTTCTATGATTTTAAATTAATTTTGTTTTTCTTTGCCTTTGTGAAGCAGTTTGTCTATGAATGGTAATAAACTTGCCTTGCCCTGTTACATTTGGTGACTGGACAGCAGATCAGAAACAGACTGAATGACTGACTGAAAATGTTACTGAGTGTCTGATCAATCTGTGTTGATAAAGAGTGAACATCATACATTTCTTTTTACTTCTTTCCGCCCCCCTTTCAATCAAATATTTGTTTTATACTTGCATAATGCATTTTAACTGCTTTTTTAAAGAATGAAATAAAGAATGATGAAATAACCTGAAATGAAATGAAAGATCAGCCACTCCCTGTAGCAACAAATAACTAAAACATTACATTAACAGTGAGAAAGATGAACGAAGCTCCACTGACACGCTTCATCTGCTCACCACCGTCCGGTCAGTCATCACACACATCTGTAACATGAAGTACTCAGAAGAACACACTGTAGCATGCTAGCGTTGCTAATCGGATGACACTCATCTTGCAACGCGCTGATAAATAAAATGTATTATTAATATTATTTATTATGTATGCAGCTGACTAGAAGCTTTTAGTCTCCATTATTCTGTCTGTGATAACAACTGGAGCCAAACCTACAGACCGATCAGTCACGTCTGGAATGAACATTAAACAAGAACAAAGTTGATGTTTGGGTGAGGAACCAGCCTGCTGATGAGAAAGCTGAAGGCGTGGCACAGCCGCTGTCTCTCTTTTGTTCATCAGCTCCACATTCCTCTTTAATTAGACTGAAAAGCCACAAACGTGCTCAGCTCGATCACACACGCGTACACACACCTGATTTATTCACACTAATGACTCATTAACTCCTTATTTCCAATCTTCACTGCTAATCTGTGAACAGGAGCGGCAGTTTTCTTCTCATCATGAGCCTCAGCGTGTTTACAGGCCTGATGAATGAGGTGGTGGGGGGGAGGCAGACAGCGGAGGGCGCCCCCTGCAGGCTGCAGCAGGTCGTCACCAACTGTTTACGAGCAACACGCTTTCGGTAAACTACACAGACAAAATGTTCAGAAGTGTGTAAATATCTAAACTTGAGATTCCATTTGCATTGTGGGTAACAGAGGCAGCAGCCCTGCACAGAGCATATTGAGGATACATGGAGCAAAGTCTTTGTTTTTCAGGTCCTGTTGAAAATGATTGTAAAGCTGCTGTCTCTCTCCGTTCTGCTCCCTGAGCCTCCTGTTAGCATTAGCATGAGCATGATGTGTGTGTGTGTGTGTGTGTGTGTGTGTGTGTGTGTACTGCGTGCCTGAGTGTTGTGCTGAGTCTGTTCTCTGAACAGAAGCAGCTCTCAGTGAATGCTCATTATTAGTAACTGGAGGCGTTCCACTGTTTATGTTCCTGTTTCGCACACTTGTTAGTGAGAAGAAAAACCCTGTTAGACTCACATAGACACACACACACACACACACACACACACACACACACACACACACACACACACACACACGCACATGTTTGTGGCTGGTGTGTGTGGAGGGCCCGCCTGCAGGAGGCATCACAGCCAAACACTTCACCACTAAAAGGAAAAGTTCAGCTACATTTCTCAGGTCAAAACAAATGAACCGTGGGCTGCGCAGGTTACTTTCTTGTTAAAGTAATGTGTTGCTTTACTAAAGAAATATTGGTAAAGTTCCTGTGTCAGGAAGCTCTCCCTGAATGATTCATGTCAGTTTCTGCTACAAACTGTTTTAGGTGAAGGAAATTACTTCATCTCTCTGCAGATTTTTGAAGAACTCCACCAGAAAGGATAAAAACTAATAGTAGGATTTGAAGGTTTTATTGGTAACAGATGGGGTTACTGTGAGCTCGCCTGATGGGGTTTGCATTTGTTTAATTGACTCATTCGAAACCACATGACTGTAAAAGTACTTCATCAGTTTTTTTGTGTTGAAATTCCAGTGAAGATTTTCCTCTTTTTTTCTACTTCTGGGGATGCTGAGAGCCTCCTGGTCAGACTCTTTATGAACCTCCTCTGTTTTTGCTTTGTTAATAAAAGAAATCTATCTTATTTTGCCTTAGAGAATATGATATGATTTTTCCTCTGATGACTACCTTCAATTTCTACCATGAGCGAGAGGACGAGCAGAGATGGAAACGTCAGATGAGAGTTCTGAGAAATGAAGAAATCATCAGCCGCTTTTGAAATCATTTGACAGAAATGATCGTCGCTGAGCAACACTAACTTCTTTGGCTCGTCTCTGATAAATAAACTGTCTGGTCGACGTTTCTTCCAATAAAATTTGTTTTTCCAGCCTGGAGGGTTTTTTTTGAGAAAATATGCTCCTGACGCTGTGGAAATATGTCAAAATTATGCTTCAAAACCGGTTCTCCTCCCGCAGTGGTGCAGTGAGGAAAGAAGGTCCTGGTTCAAAACCTGGCCCTTCTGTGTGGAGTTTTCAGCAGTTTTCATGTTTTCCCTGCGCAAAGGTTTCCTTCCACAGTCCAAAAAAATATCCAGTATTTAAAAAGACCAAAGCAGAAAGCCTGTTGAGAGCACGTCTTCCTCTGGGTTGATCTTTGAATCATCAGTTTGTTCAAGTTTTTGTGCTATTCAGCTATAAATTTGTCTGAACCAGGGCTTCCTGTGGTTTTTATATTATAATTGCTGATTCAGCTTCTTTATCAGTGTTTGTTTCTGTTTGAAACTAAAAGTATCTTCAACAATTAGTAAATCGTCAATTTCTTCTTAGTTGTTTTTTTGTGAATGTAATTCTTTGCAGTACTTTTATTTCTTTTTTTTTTTAATTAAGTTTTTTGCATTATTAAATACAGCCCAGCATAATATACAGAGTTTGAGTTAACATCAGGACCATTAAACTGAAAAATAGGAATGTACCTTTTTATGTAAACAAAGAACAAAAGCCAGAACAGAACAACAGAACAAAAGGGTGGATGAGAGGTTAGTTACAAATCAAGCTGGGGTGACAAATTCAAGTTTGTATTTAATTGCTGGCTTCCTGGTACAGATTAAAAAAAGATGACCAAACTTTCCAAAACTCCTCCTCTCTTCCTTGAAGTGAATATCTAATCTTTTCCAGTTCCAAGTGCATCATGACATCTCTGAGCCAGTGAACATGAGTGGGGGGCTCTACCTGCTTCCAGTTCAGCAAAATTAATCTTCGTGCCAACAGACCAGAGAATAAGATTAGTTTGTGTTCTGACTGTTTTTTTTATTTATGATATTTTGATCTACAATGCCAAGAACTGCAATGAGTGGATTTAAAGCAATGGGCCTGTCTAGGGCTTTTGATAACGTTGAAAAAATTTCGGTCCAGAACTTCGATAGTGCAGAGCAACCCCAAAACATGTGTGAAAGAGACGCCACTGATCCCTTGCACCATAGACAGAAAGGATCTACATATGGAAATACTTTACTTAGTTTTAATTTGGACCAATGGAGTCTGTGTAGGATTTTAAACTGTATTAAACAGTGCCTTGCACAAATAGAGGCTGAATGTGTACAGGTCAGAGCTTGCGTCCATTGTTCCTCTGAGATATTCACACCAAGCTCCGTCTCCCATGCTTGCCTCAAGTGATCTAAGGTAGTAGAGTCATTAAGCTGGGACAATTTAATATACAGAACTGATATGCTCCCTTTAATTGCAGGATTATTCAGAAATATAGAATCGATGGGTGATTGTGCTGGTACCCTTGGGTAATTTACATTGTTTTGTTTTACAAAATTACGAACTTGCAAATACTTAAAGAAATGTGAATTGGGTAAATCAAAATTTTCTCTAAGCTGCTCAAATGAAGGGAACATGTTCTCAACATAAATGTCAGAAAAAATTTTGAGACCTTTTTGATGCCAATCGACAAATGAATTATTTCCACATGTGATTCTTTAAAATAGGTCCCTGCAATGGATTTGGTTGAAGACCCAGGTGTTTTACCAATTGCTTCCACATTCTTCGAGAGTGAGAAACAACAGCATTGTCTGCCATTTTAGGAGATACAGAAGATATATTTGAAAAAACTAAAGCTCGGAGAGAGGATGGGTGACAGCTGTCTTGTTCCATTATTATCCAGTGAGGGTAATTTTTTTGTATTCAGTATGACATATTCTTCAAGTTACAAGCCCAATAATATAGTTGAAAGTGTGGCAAGCCCATTCCCCCTAAGGATTTTGGTCTCTGTAAAAACTCTTTTCTAATCCGAGAAGGCTTTCGGTTCCAGATGAAACCCAATATTAAAGCGACACTAAGGAACTTTTCAACCTTAATAAAACATTTTAATATCTTTTGTGATGATACATCGACTTACAACTAGTTGAATGACCCCTCTGTCACGGGCTGAGGGCGTCAGTATTGCTTTGACTTGGACTAAGCAGCTGTGACGGGGGTGGTAGGAACCCTGCACACTAAAAAACTCCAAATGTGCGGACTGCTTTACGGCATGTGTCACATCATGAGATAACATTGTTTAGCCATCATTAGATTCATTACTTCGTCGCTATCAATCCTTCACACAGCCACTGGAAACAAATGTAGGCGAGTTCAGTCCGACAGCACGCCACCAGGAGCAGCATTTTACTACGCCACGTGCTAGGCCTCATGGGAACTGTAGTATTCGGTCAGGCAAAACACTACCGCTTTTGTCCACTGGCGCCGCCAAAATCAACCAAAACTGAAAGTTCCTTAGTGTTGCTTTAACTTATCTAATTTTTTAAAAAAAGACTTATTCAAATAAAAAGGAATGCACTGGAACAGAAACAGAAATTTGGGTAAAATCAACATTTTAATGATATTAATGCGACCTGCTAATGACAGAGGGAGATGTTCCCACCTATGAAATTCGACAGTTGTTTGTTCAACTAGTTTTGCAAAATTTTGACTATAGAGGTCTTTGAAAGACCTGGAAATGGTAATTCCCAAGTATTTAAATTGGTCTGAAATTTTAAAAGGCAAGCCATAGCGCTGTACCTCCTCCTGTGTTACATTAATTGGAAATATTATACTTTTGTCAAAGTTCAATTTATAACCTGAAATAGAACTAAATTGCTTAATTTTGCTTAAAATTGCAGGAACTGAAGTGCGAGGGTTGGAAATATATAGAAGTAGGTCATCAGCATATAAGGAAACTTTATGTTCACTATTAGCTCTAATAATCCCTGTGTAGTCATCCAACAAGCGCAATGAAATAGCAAGTGGCTCAATTGCTATTGCAAAAAGCATTGGTGACAAAGGGCATCCCTGTCTGGTTGACCTGGAAAGGGGGAAGAAGTCTGACCTATAGTTACTAGTTTTCACGGAAGCAACAGGTGATACATACAGTAATTTGAGCCAGGAAACGAAGCTACCAAAACCAAACCTTGACAGGGCGGAGAAGAGGTAAGTCCACTCCACCCTGTCAAAGGCCTTCTCCACATCCAAAGAAATAAGCACTTCAGAATCTGGTCCCGAGTCATTTGTGTAAATTATATTAAAATCCATCGTCCCAATCCATCGTCCCACCCTGCCTGAAGTCCTCCACCATCGTCCCCCTGCCCAAGAAGCAACACATCTCCAGCCTCAATGACTGCCGGCCAGTAGCTCTCACTCCAGTGGTGATGAAATGCTTCGAGAAACTGGTACGGGGTCACATCACCTCAATCCTCCCTGAAAGTCTCGACCCCCACCAGTTTGCCTACAGGGCTAACAGATCGACAGAGGATGCTGTAGCCACAGCGCTCCACACGTCACTGTCCCACCTGGAGCAGCGAGGGACTTATGCTCGGATGCTCTTTGTAGATTATAGCTCTGATTTTAATACCATCCTTCTTCTCAAGCTGGTGGGGAAACTGAGAGACCTTGGACTTCCACACTCCATCTGTATGTGGATCTACAGCTTCCTGTCGGAGCGTAGGCAGAGGGTGAGGGTGGGAGACTACACATCCGGGACCGTCAGCCTTAGCACCCCCTCAGGGCTGCGTGCTGAGCCCTCTGGTTTATTCCCTCTACACGTCGGACTGTACCTCTGCACACCCCAGTAACACCATCATCAAGTCCGCCAACGACACCACAGTGGTGGGGCTCATCTCCGGGGGGCATGAGTCTGCATCAAGCGCCAACCTCCGCTCATAAAACATGAAGATAATGCGGAAGTGCAAAAAAGCTGTAATTCCAGAGAGATTCCAGCAGGGGGCGATGATGCTGGTTTCAAAAAGAGCCCAGGTCCCATTGGAACCCATTCAAAAATGCCGATTTTCAGAGTGCAAATAAACATATAAAGCGCCTGGTTTCAGGACGTATTTTGGTCTCTATCACTAGTTTCTATAACCGTGTTGGCTTCACCACACTCTGATTTTCACATAAATCATCTGTTGATTTTATATTACGAGTTAAAGTTTTGCATAAATCGCCCTATCACAGCGCCTCCTCTGTCCACGTGATGCGGTCACGTGACGGGCTGGACCAATCACATTTACATCCGGTTCAAATATTCAATGTGGAGACGTCCTGCTGGACTCGGTAAAGTCTTCAGAACGGCGGTTGGGAACTCTATGGGTGACGTCACGAAAGGTCTGTCCATTTATATACAATCTATGGTCTGCATACAGGGCTGAGGTGGAGCAGCTGACTGGGTAAAACCCAGTAAAAACCACGGAGTTGATCATTGATTTTCGAAGGATTAAAACTGACATCCCACCCCTGCTCATTAACGGGGACTGTGTGGAGAGGGTAGAGGACTTCCGCTTTCTGGGAGTCCACTTAGAGAAAGACCTGACCTGGACTATGAACACCTCTGAGCTGCTGAAGAAGGCCCAGCAGAGCCTGCACTTCCTGAGGGTGCTCAGGAAGAACAACATTCCCCAGAGACTGCTGGAGTCCTTCTACAGGAGCACCATCGAGAGCACCCTGGGGTCCTGCCTGTGTGTGGTACACCAGCTGCACAGCGGCCCAGAGGACGTCTCTGCAGAGGACCATCAACATGGCCCAAAAGATCACCGGCTGCCCTCTCCTCACACTGGAGGAACTGCATCACTCCCGCTGCCTCTGAAAGGCGAGGAAAATAACCCAGGACCCCTCTCACCACGGTCACCACATGTTGAGTCTGTTACCGTCAGACAGGCGGTCCATGACTGCAAGAACAAATCAGTTCAGGGACAGTTTCTATCCTACAGCAGTTAGGATCCTGAACAAAGGCTAAATGGAAAGGATAAATGCACTCAAACCATGGCAGTTTTTTTGCACCTGCACTGGTATGTTATTTTATTTGCATTTTATGCATTTATTTATATATTTTTATATAAATCTTTTTTATCTACTTTATTCTTATTTCACTTATTTATGTCTGTCTTTGCACTGACTGAAGGGCTTCGCAATTTCGTTGTACCTGTTACAATGGCAAATAAAGTTTTATTCTATTCTAAGTAGTTTTATGCTAGTTTTGGATTAATTTCTGACTGGATTTGGATCGGTGATGTGATGCATTCAGATGTGTTTAGACTGGTATCAAACTGGTTTTAAGCTCGTTTTTCACAGATTTCTGGGCTGGTTTCTGTCTTATTTATTTATCTGATTGTTAAAACATCAGCTGCTTTTATCACTTTATGGCCTGAAATCAAACCAGATAGCCGTCATTGACTCCACCTCCTTTTTCCCCTTGTCTCTGATTGGTTGGGGGTTTGCAGCGCAGCAGTGCAGCGGCTGAACGTATGAAGGACGGCGAGCTGATGTGGAGTTGATGTAATGATCCTTTTGTAGAAGCGGCTGTGCAGATAAAAGCCAGTTTAAATGGAATTAGGAGCAGAAGCCTTCTCACCCTCTCCGACTGCTCGCCTCAGTCTATTAGAGGCTGCGCTGAAACCCGAGAGTCCTCCACGGCTCTGCGGGGGATTGTGGGTAATGGTCTGACCACAGACAGCCGCTCCAAGGGTCTCTGAGAGTCGAGTCTGCCGGGGTCCGCACGAAGAAGAGCCGCTAATTAAACCTGGACTCCAAGCTGAAGGCAGAGAGGGGAGAGAGAGAGAGCGGGGTAACAAGGGGGGAGGACCACCAGTGGATGAGGGAGGGGGAGCAGATGAAGGCTGCATGAGGTTCATTAGCCGAGGAGAAGCTGAGAGTGAAGACAGTACCTGCTGTAACGCAGACAGCAGCCATGAGCGGAGATAATGAGGAGATGGAAACACAGGGTGGGGGTTGGGGGGGGGTTGTCACATCAGCCCTTCATTTCCTGCTTTCAGAAGTCAGTTTGTAACACAGCAGGAGAACGTCAAAGAGCCGCAGTGATTCTCACACTTCATCCCCCCTTAGAGCTCTAATCCAACAAAAACCTTCTTTGAGGACAAACAGAGACCGAAAGCGTCGTCACAGGGCGTCTTCAAGCGATTTCATGAGGTCGTTAAGCATCGGCGCTCAGCCGGCTGCTGTCCATGAGCGTGTCTGAGAGTGTTGCTTCTGATGTGTTGTTTCTCAGCTCAGTTTCCTGGCATTGGCAGGTGTCAGCAGGTGCTGGCAGGTATTGACAGGCATTGGTGATCTTTCACAGGTGTTGGCTGGCATGGGCAGGTGTGAGCAGGGGGTTGGTAGGCTTTATCTGGCTTTCACAGGAGCTACCGGACATTGCCAGGCATTGATGGGCTTTCACAGGTGTTACCAGGTGTTGGCGGGCAGTGGAGGGCCTTCACAGGTATCAGCGGGCATTGTCAGGTGTTCATGGGTGTTGTTGGACGTAGGCGAGCATTGGCAGACCTTGTCAGTGTTTGGCTCGCCTTGGCAGACCTTCGTAGGTATTGGCGGACCTTGGTGGGCCTCACCTGGCGGTACTCAGTGGTGATGCAGAGGGCGTCTCCCTCCAGGACGCCATGGTGGACAGTGAATCAGGCCAGGTAGAGCAGCCTACCTGGTTGAGGGTTGTGTCTAAGCCCAGCTGGTAGTTGTTGGCAGGTGTTGGCAGGTCTTAGCAGATGTTAATGAGTGTTGGCAGGCCTTGGCAGACCTCACCTGGCAGTACTTCGACAACTGAGCCTCCTGATTGGCTCGCACCGTCTGGTGGGGTCACAGGTCACAGAGAAGACTCTGCATGAGCACCTTTCTGTAGGAGATCTGAGCCACACCCAAACGCACCACGACAACAGGACTTCAGGAAGCATCATCCATGTTAGCTTGAAGGTAAAAGCAGAATGAAAGAGCATCTTCCTCCTACCAAGGCAGTTCCACAGAGTTTTAACTGCCTTCTTCGTGCGGGTTGTGTTTTGTCTTCTTTTGTGTCATCCTGTGATAGTTGTATAATTTATGCCCATACAGTGTGTCTTTTCTTTGCATCTTGGCTCTCTGGTGTTTTTTGTTTATGTTTTCTGATATTATTTGGATTGTGTGAGGCTATTTTTGTTTTAGTAGTAAGATTTGTTTTTTAGGAGGCTGTTTCTATGTGATTTGGTGGTAATATCCGGTTGTTGTGGCGCTGTTGTGTACTGGTGGTAATATTTGTTCTTTGTGAGGCTGATTTTTGTGTTTTCTGGATGTTTTCTTTATCTGTGGTTTTTCTTTGATGTGATTCTGTGTCTGATGTGGTATATTAAATCAGTGAAATTGCTTTAAATAGCTTTGCAGTGACTTTTCAACCCTGGGTTTTTTTTTTCTCTCAACACAGTCTGTAGGGACCAAGCGGGGGAGCCAGGTCGGTGGCACCTCCCTGCTTGTTTTGACACCTTGACGGTCGACAGGAAACCAAAGTTTCCACTGAGCGACTGACCCGTGTAGCACAGACATACTCACTTCATCATGTCTAAGCATCTGTTCAATTCTTGCTGTAATCGGAGCTCAAAGGGTCTTTTTTTGCCCCACAGAGGAGCGCCAACTCTGCGTTGCTAAGCAACCACAGTGAAGGGCTGTTTGAAGTGTGACTATGTGATTATTAACACCGAGAGCCGTCAAAAAACGCCTGTCAGCTTAAAGCAAGAAAAGGCAAGGGGGCGGGATTTTCGACCAGCACCCGCTGAGATGATCACAGCTGACAGACTCCGCCCACTTCAAGAAAACCTTGGAAGTCAAAGAGTCCACCCACCTCAGAAACTCTGTCCGCCTCCAAAACAGTTGCCACATATACCATTTATAACTCTGAAGCATTCCCGCTTCGGAGGCTCCAACGTCTGAAACTCAAACACCAAAGACAAAGACTCGACCCTGACGCCTGAGGCTCCACCTCATCGAGCTCCTCCAGGTGAACTTCAACCATCTGCAAGAATCCCTCAGGCAGGAATTCACCTTCCCCTAAGACCGTCGCTGGTGGCTAAGCTAGCGGGGGACTGATGGTCAGTGAGCTGTTAGCTTAGCCACCGGCGAACGACTGAACTGCATTTTAAAGGATTCATTTACACTGGAGCGTCACTTGGCCGGATGCCATCTGGAAAAGCAGAACTTGGCGGGCTACAGATGTTACGCATCGCCAGACACCACCCACCTACAGACTCCTCCCATTTCCTCAGACATGAAGGCTTCACCAAATCAAAGAACAGGAACAACTGGCGATTCAGTTTTTTGTTGCTTTGAATTTAACAAAGTGAACATTTAGTTAAATATACAGAGTCATCTGCAGAGAACGCTCCTTCCATACAGATGCTGAGAGGACGAGTAGCTGACTGGTTCACTTGTTGCTGTTCTCTGTGTGTTCATGGTTTTATTACTATTAAATAATAGCGCCTCAGGAAAACTGCAGATTTCAGAGAATGCTGCTTTCCATTTCAGGTCTTCTAAGACGGTTGCTTTGTGTTTTGGACTCTTTCTGAACCTCAATCAGGAAATGAAATGTCAAAATCGTAAAACAAACAAACTGAGACGTAAAGAGTGAATTAATCCAGACTCTTTGCTGCTCCACTGTTGTTCCTCTAATAAAAACTTCAGAGAGCAGCTGCTCTCAGAGGTGAAACTATTTATTTGGTGGTGTTTTTGTCCTGAGGCGCCTCGATGTGAACTACAGAAACAGTTATTATTGAGTTTGTTACTTGAAGCCTCCAGCTGAAACCGAGCCGAGCGGAAACACAGCAGCTCCCATCAAACACTAAGAGACGCCAAAGTCTCACAAGGAGACAGACAGTCCTCAACAACTGCAGCAACAGCCTGAAAACCAGCGCGGAAAGAGAGCGAACCTCCATCACGACGACAGAGTGAATCCCCGAAGCAGAACAAACTCATAAACACACTCCAGGGAGAGGAAACACAAAGCAGACATACACAAACACATGAGGCCAGAAAAACACAAGAAACAATGACAAAGACGCACAAATTCCTCACAAAGAGACAACAAACACGATCCAAGACTAAAAACCTGATGAGATATACACACACACACATTTCATTAACACAGTAACAAGTGTGTGTGCAAGTGTGTATGTGTATGTGCATGTGAGACGACTCCAAACAGGAAACAGGAAGTTCAGGTTTGAGTCCAGGTCGACTGAACACAAGACTCCACAGCTGCTCCCAGCACCTTCAATGGGTGTGTGTGTGTGTGTGTGTGTGTGTGTGTGTGTGTGTGTGTGTGTGTGTGTGTGTGTGTGTGTGTGTGTATGTGTGCAGACGCGTGTGACTGTGTGCGTCTCTGATGTTTCGTCCTGTGGAGGAAAGTTTGTGAGACGCTCAGCATGTTTCATCTGAACACCTTCAAACTGAGACGCTCACAATAAGATAACAGCAAAAAAGGCGCCGTCACCATGGCAACCGCATCCGGATCGACAGGCAGGGTTAGGAACCTGAAGGTGTCCACATTTATTTTGTCTACACACGCACACATATACACACACACACACACACACACACACACACACACACACACACTCCACTGCTACATCCATCAGTGCAAATTTACACTGGAGGTGTGTGTGTGTGTGTGTGTGTGTGTGTGTGTGTGTGTGTGTGTGTGTGTGTGTGTGTGTGTCAGGCGACAAAAGGGCAAAAAACAACTCGTCACCTGCTTTGGGAAAGCTGTCTCTGATGTCCTCTCCCTCTGTCCCCCATTGCTTCTCCCTCCATTTCAATCCGTCTCCCCCCCTCCTTTCCTCCTCCATTCATTCCCTCACTGTCCCCCTCTCTCTTTTCTCTCTCCCCATTCTTTCCCCTCTTTCCCTCACTCTCTCCCCCTCTCTCTTTTCCTCCCTCCTCCTGCTCTTTCCCTCTCTCCATATTTCCCTCACTCTCTCCTCTCTTTTCCTCCCCCATTCATTCCCTCACTGTCCCTCTCTTTTCTCTCTCTCTCTCCCAATCTTTCCCCTCTTTCCCTCTCTCTTTTCCTCCCTCCCCCCACTCTTTCCCTCTCTCCCCCCTCTCTCTTTTCCTCCCTCATTCATTGCCTCACTGTCCCTCTCTCTCTCTCTTTCCCTCCCCCTCTCCCCCTCTCTCTCTCTGTGTTCCTCCCTCCCTCTTCCCTCCCTCCGTCTCTCTTGGAGCGATGCTGCTATCTAGTGGCAAAACAGACCTGGAGAAGAGGAAAATGATCTTCAGTCTGAATTTAGTGGAACAGATTCTTTCTACTACCAAAGCAAAGAGAAAGTTGAAGAGACAACAGGAAAAAACATAAAGAATTAAAATGTACAACTGTTAAAGATCCAGTGGATCCTCAAATAAATCCAGTCTTCATTAAAGTCATCAGTAGACAGAATGTTAAACAGGTCCTGAAGAACCGAGGTGACTTTAGCAGAGGATCGGTGACTTTAAATGATTAATCTTAAGGTCTGAACTATTTTTCGCTTCGTTTGCTTGAGAAACTGATCAGCCTGGAGGGCCCAAAAACAGTCAACAGCACCCACGCAGCGGTGTCCAAACTCGGTCCTCAAGGGCCAACGTCCTGCACGTTCTCCATGTCTCCCTGCTTCAACACACCTGAATCTCATGAAGGTTCATGGCCAAGTGCAGCAGAAAGCCTGATAACGGGCCTCAGCTGTGCTGGAGCAGGGAGACGTGGGAAACATGCAGGCCTGCGGCCCTTCAGGAATGGAGTCTGACGCGGCTCTTCATGAGAAATACTTGGTTTTCGGTTTTCTGCCTTTTTCGTGCAGGCACGCATCGTTTTACAGAACTTTTCTGAAACAAAAATGCACAAACGATGAGTCTTCACTTGAAAATTGGCCCTCAGTTCCATCTTCCTGCTACTCTCTGATTTACATATTAAACGTCACAAACATGTTTGTTTTGTTTCAGTTCTGGGCTCTGTCTTTCGGCGCTGTGTTCATCTGATTCCAGTGTCTCTGGATGTTTTTCACGTTTCTTTCTCCCGTGAAATGACCGGCACACACAGGTGGTGTAATGAGCCTTTAATTCACAACATGCAACGAAACACAACTCGTAGCTGAAACACACTTTTTTGAAAAAGAAAGTAGAATTAAAGCCGCAAGCGGCATTGGACGGGACCTCGCCCTCTGGCAAGGTGGCCCGACTGAGGTCGTCCTTGTACATTGATGACCGAAGTCCAGGTCACTGGGAACCTTGCTCCTCCATAGACTTCCAGCACCCTGTCACCGAACATGGAGTTGTAAGCATCTCCCATCCACTAACATGTAGCTGTTAGCATCTGTCATCCGCTAACATGTTGCTGTTAGCATCTGTCACCCACTAACATGGAGTTATTAGCATCTCCCATCCATTAACATGTAGATATTAGCATCTATCATACACTAACATGAAGGTGTTAGCATCTCTCATCCGCTGACATATAGCTGTTAGCATCTCTCAAACACTAACATTTAGCTGTTAGCACTGAAGTCCAGGTCATTGGGAACCTTGCCAGTACATAAACATTCATTTTTATGACTTGACCTCATTTTCTGCTGTAATTGGGCTTTTAATTTGAAGGAATTTTGGGCTTTTATTTTGGAAAGGCAGTACACGCTGTCATAATCATGACTGACCCCTTGATACTCCATAAACATACATTTTCATGACTCTACATCATTTTCTGTTGTAAACGGGATTTTTTTATAAAGGATTTTTTTTGCTTTTATTTTGGAAAGGTAGTACATGCAACTCCGGTTTTTTGAGACCTGGACATTATTTATAGGTGTGTACATGCTCATTTATTCACTCAGACAAACATCGTGCAGCTCGGAGTCCTTCAGAAGTTATTTAGATCCAACCGATTCAGCAGGGGCCACGGCAATGGAGCTTCCCGCACTGCAGCTCCATTGCCGTGGCCCCCGCTGGATCGGTTGGATCTAAATAACTTCTGAAGGACTCCGAGAGTGACTTTTTACATCACTGAAACTCTGAAAGAAGGATGAATTTGTTGTAAAGAAGCTTGAATACTATGTTTTAGGCCTTCAGAGACCTATATGACATGACTGAAAAATAGCATCATATGTACCCTTTAATGACAGCTGCTGTCGACTGCACTGCATGCCCATATATGGTCAGTAGTGGACTTCCTGTTGGATTTAGGTTATTGGTGTCAATGGGTGATTTTTAGATCTCGATGAGATGAACACATGAGCAATTGGTTTTATCTCTCTACGACATTCCTACGGACTGCAGCGGCCATTTTTTTCCAAAAATGTGACTTTTATTTTGAAGGGCTGATAAAATCCACACCGTGTGACTTTTGACAAAGTTTGAAACATCATTTGTAGAGAAGCTTCTCCTCTTTCAGGCCGCATTACTTTGACGTCTCTACGACAAACGGTCTCGGACAAGATAATTTTTAAATGAGGAGTGATTTTTACTTTGAAAGGGAAATAGCCGACTTCCTGTTGGATTTAGGTTATTATTGTCAATGAGAGATTTTTAGATCTCGATGAGACAAACGCGTGAGCAATTGGTTTGATCTGTCTACGACATTCCCACAGGCCGTTGCGTAGGAGTTATTTTTTTTACCAAATTTTACGCTGAAAGGGAAATATCGGACTTCCTGTGCAATTTAGGACATTTTTGTCAATCAAAGATTTTTAGATCTCAATGAGACGAATGCATCCGCGTCAATTTGATCTCTCTACGACATTCGTGCGGGTAGCAGCGTCCATTGTAGTGCTTCAAGTGGGTTTTCAGACTCAAATTTAAGGGTTAATAAAATCCACACCCTGAGACTTTTGACAAAGTTTTTAACAACTTTGGAAGAGGAACTTGTCCTCTACGATTTCACGCTACCCTGACATCTCTACGACAAGTGGTCTCAGAGCAGATAATTTTTAAATGAGGAGTGATTTTCTGAAAATTTTATCTTGAAAGGGAAATAGCGGACTTCCTGTTAGATTTAGGTATAGGTATTCCTCTTGGGCATTTTTGGATCTCGATGAGACGAACGCCTGAGCATTGGTTTGATCTCTGTACGACATTCCTACGGGCCGTGGCGGCTATTTAACTGTTTGTAGGTGGCGCTAGAGAGCAGATGGGGTTATGGGGTTATTTTTTTCACTTTCTAAAATTTCTTGAGTGTCTGGATGTGCCTGCCAAATGTAGTGACTAGACGTTCATGTTTAGCGGGTGAAATTTGACGTCGAATACAGCAACTTTTGGCTATTGCATTGATCGGGAAATACTGGACTTCCTGTTGGATGTAGGTCATCGTGCACCGATCGTAATTGTTAGATCTCGAGCAGACGAACGCATTGGCGGTACTGTGATCTGTCTAAGACATTCGCACCGGCCGTGGCGGAGATTTTACTGTTTCTAGGTTTTTTTAGTCTGTAGGTGGCGCTAGAGAGCAAATGGGGTAATTTTTTTTATTTTATCAAATGTTTCGCCTGTCCGGATGTGCCTGCCAAATTTGGTGAGTTTTCATGCATGTTTAGGGGGTCAAATTAGCGTTTTAATACGCGGTCAGTAAAATAATAATAAGAAACAAACACTAGAAGAACAATAGAGGCCTTGCCCTCAGGCAAGGTGGCCTCAGTTGAGGCCACCTCGCCCTCGGGCTCGGTCCCTAATTAAAGCCGCAAGCGGCATTGGACGGGACCTCGCCCTCTGGCAAGGTGGCCCCACTGAGGCCGTCCTTGCACCTTGATCACTGAAGTCCAGGTCACTGGGAACCTTGCTCCTCCATAAACAACCATTTTCATGACTTGACCTCATTTCCTGTTGTAAATGGCCTTTTATTTTGAAGGAATTTTGGGCTTTCATTTTGGAAACGTAGTACATGCTTCCACTAACACTGTTTACCTTGAAACTGGGAAGCTGCTTTGTTAAAAATGTCATTTCTTGCAAAAAAGCAACTTTTATTTTGAAGGGGTGTGAGGCTTTTATTTTGATAGTCATGAGTGCTCCACTTTAGCAAACACCAATGTATACATGTTGCTCCTCCATAAACATCCATTTTCATGACGACCTCATTATCTGTTGTAAATGGGCTTTTATTTTGAAGGAATTTTGACCTTATAATTTGGAAATGTAGTACATGCTTCCACTAACACTGTTAAACCCAAAATTATGAAGCTGCTTTGTTAAAAATGTCATTTTCTGCAACAATGTGACTTTTATTTTGAAAGGGTGTGAGGCTTTTATTTTGATAGTCATGTGTGCTCCACTTTAGCAAACACCAATATATCCATCTTGCTCCTTCACAAACATCCATTTACATGACTTGACCTCATTATGTTGTAAATGGGCTTTTATTTTGAAGGAATTTTGACCTTATATTTTGGAAACATAGTACAGGCTTCCACTAACACAGTTTAACTCAAAATTATGAAGCTGTTTTGTAAAAAAATGTAATTTTTAGCAAAAATGTGACTTTTATTTTGAAGGGGTGTGAGGCTTTTATTTTGATAGTCATGTGTGCTCCACTTTAGCAAACACCAGTATATCCATCTTGCTCCTCTATGACATCGATTTTCATGACTTGATCTCATTTTGTTGTAAATGGGCTTTTATTTTGAAGGAATTTTGACCTTATAATTTGGAAACGTAGTACAAGCTTCCACTAACACTGTTTACCCCAAAATTACGAAGCTGCTTTGTTAAAAATGTCATTTTTTGCAAAAATGTGACTTTTAATTTGAAGGGGCGTCATGTCTGCTCCACTTTAGCAAAAAGTGCAAGTCAAAGTCTCCGTATGCACAAGTGCATGAGGCTTCACCCATCTCCGTTTCTTAGCCCCATGCCACACAGCCACTGTGAGTAGTGAAAGCTGCAGTGGGAGGGGGGGGGGGGGGGGGGGGGGTGACACCTGTGCTCGACACACTGCCCCATTCTATATATGCTGAGCAACTGGTTCGAAGGTAGTATGTACTATTTTCAAGGTGTTCGGTCTGACCCGGCCGGGACGTGAACCCACAACCTTGTGGTTGTGAGGCGGATGCTCTACCACTCAGCCATCACTCCACCAGAGAAGTAAGTGATTCCACTAACACGATTCAATACAATACAATCCACTTTATTTCTATGGCACATTTAACCAACAGATGCTTCCAAAGTGCTGCACAGCAGAATAAAAACTACAATGGGATATAAAACTGAGAAATAAATCCATCAGAACAAAAAGAAAATTCAAAGATAAGTAAAAAAAAAAAGAAAAGAAAAAAAACCTGTTGAACCTGAAATTATGAACATGAATTATGAACATGTTTGCAAAAAATGTCATTTTTTGTAAACATGTGACTTATTTTGAAGGGGTGTGAGGCTTTTATTTTGATAGTCATGTGTTCTTTGCTTTCACGAACACCAATATATCCATTTGAGTGTCAGAGTAGCGTTATTCCATACATCCCATTGTCTGTCTGTGCATCCACGTATCCATCCATCCATCATTTATCCACCAACTTAAAGACTGATTTCAGGTGTATGGTGTGTGTCAGGTGACATTTCTGCAGGGTGACAGCTGTTTAGATCATTCCAATGTGTTTCAAGTGTTGCTTCCTCAGTGGCTTGCTGCTGCAGGGGCACTGTTGCTTCAGTCATGTGTGATTTGTGGTCACGGAGCGCCATCTACTGTTGAAAGCAGGTACAACATGCAGAATGTTTTACAGCAGCTCTCAGATCAGCCCAGAGCAGCTGCTATGCCCATATATGGCTTAAGTAGGTCACATGATGTTAGAGTGTGACTCGGCAGACACACAGTTTCTCTTTGGTAAAAACAGCTGGTCTTGGCATTCCCGTTGCCCAAAATGAAAAAAACACCCTCAAGTTTGATAGGCATTTTAGTTGTCTTTACATATTTCAAGTTTTCAGAGCATTCAGACTTATAATTTTGACCATGGAAGCCTTAATTGGTGAAGAAGGAGAGAGTTTTTGAGCAAAAATGTACAATAAAAGTGTGAATGACGGACTTCCTGTTTGATTTAGGTCATGGGTACGAGTGAGTAAGTTGTAGATCTCGATGAGACAAACGCGTGCATATGTTTCTTTTCTCTGTACGACACTGTGAAAGGTGAAACAGTCCATATTAGTGGTTTTTGAGTGAAAAGTGTTTTGAGGCACATTTGATTTGACAGGAAATAACGGACTTCCTGTTGGATTTAGGTATAGGTATGTCTCTTGGTAAATTGTAGAGCTCGATGAGACGAACTCATCCATGTTGATTTTATTTCTGTGCGACATTCGTGCGGGTCGCACTGTCCATTGTAGTGTTGCAAGTGCGTTTTCAGACTTCAAACTTTAAGGGTTAATAAAATCCACACCCTGAGACTTTTGAAAAAGTTTTGAACATCGTCGGAAGAGAAGCTTGTCTTCTATTATTTGGCACCAACCTGACGTCTCCACGACAAGCGGTCTCGGAGCAGATAATTTTTAAAGGAGGAGTCTTTTTTTGCCAAATTTTACACTGAAAGGGAAATACGGGACTTCCTGTACGATTTAGGACATTTTTGTCAATGAGAGATTTTTAGATCTTGAGGAGACGAACGCATCCACATCAATTTGATCTCTCTACGACATTCCTAATGGTTGCTGTGGCTATTTTACTGTTTCTAGGTGGCGCTAGAGAGCCAATTGGGTTATGGGGTTAATTTTTTCACTTTATAAAATTTTTCGCCAGTCTGGATGTGCCCGCCAAATTTGGTGAGTTTTCGTGCATGTTTAGGGGGTCAAATTGGCTGTCGATGTCCGGGCAGTAAAAGAAGAAGAAACGGACGAAGAACAATAGAGGCCTTGCCCTCAGGCAAGGTGGCCTCAGTTGAGGCCACCTCGCCCTCGGGCTCGGTCCCTAAAAACAACACGATGGAAGCTCTTTGTGATGTGCCTGAAAACACAGAGGACTCGTAAAAGATCTCAGAGTCACGTCATGTCGGGAAGTTGAAATCAGCAAGCCCCTTCCCCAAGCCCCGCCCCCTTCCCCCATCCCCCGTCCCTCATCCCTCACCCCCAAGCCCCCCCGGTCAACACAACATTAAGGCACTTTGGAGGAAAACTAAAGAAAGAGTGAGAGTCCACCGACTGCACTGAGACCCAGAAACTCAACGCTCACAAAAACTCAGCGAGTGGAATTTAATACCAGTAACAACAGTGGTAATGCTCTTATAAAGAAAGCATTGATTGATTACATCAGGAAGGAGGAAACGCCCTTTCGTTTCCCAGCAGAGGGCGGTCATGACCCCTCGGTAACTTCTGCTTCCTGCATTTTTCAAAGCAAAAAAGTTCAGGAGCCAAATGTTTAGATCAGAAATAAATGGAAACTGAATAAAAAAAGAAAAGAAAAGAGGATTAACTCACAGCTCGTCTAATTTCTTCCAATAACTGACCAGCTGAGGCTGAAATGTACGACACCCACTTTCTGGACCAGAGCCAATCAGCTTTGAGATGTGCAGATCACGGCTTGGCCGACTCTCGGACTCACAGCATCAAACCACAGCAAAACGACTCCCGTAAACAGTGAGGCAGGTCAGTGTGGTTCTCCGTCAAGAGAACCGTCACGGAACCCGAGCACCAAAACCAGCAGGAGGCGCCGATGAGGCGGAGCATCGGTCCGATCCAGAACCGGGTCCACGTTCTGAAGGAGAGAAGTGCTCTCAGATCAAGAGTCTTGAAGTGCAAAGTTTGATAAGGTTTAAGAGTCGGTCTGGATAAAGAGAGGGGAATTTCATCAGTGCGTCAAAGAGCAGAAGCTGCATGTGTTCATCTGGAAACCGGCAAACTTCACTGGAAGAAACATTTCTGAGGGAAATGACACTAAAGGAAGTGTTGGTGAGGTCTGAACGAAGACGGAGTCATAACCCAGTGAAGACTGCAACGACTGAGTGACGTCTAAACGTCACGCAGCTGACAGGAAGTCACAAAACATTTTTCTTCCAGGTTCCACAGAAGAAGCAGTTCTGTTCAGACCAGTTCTGCTCCAGCCCAGACCAGGACTCGGTGCAGTCCATCTCCATGGCAGGTGAGACCCACCATGGAGAGCCTTCGAAGTTAAACCTTCTTCAAAGGAACTGAGATATAAAATAATCCAAAACTAACTTGAAATCATCAGACTCGTCTCAAACTATCCACGTTGATCTATTCTATTCCCAGGATGCAGAGGTGCATTCACATTAGGGCGCACTGTGGAGCTGATGGGGGTCAAGGGTCTTGCTCAAGGACCCATAGCAGTGACCTGTCAGCTGTGGGATCCGAACCTGTGAACTCCCAACCTCAAATCCACTTCTCGAACCTCCCCCGGGTCACCACTGTCCTAAACCAACCAGTCCAAAACTATCTGGATTCAGCAATCGCTAATCAGACATCCACTATAAAAGGCGCCAACCATGCATGAGGGGCACAACTCCACCTCCACCTGCACCTGGACCCGGACTACATCCACCAACACCTCCATCTGCACCTCCACCTCCGCCTGCCCCAGCACCGCCTATCTGACCCCGTCTCATTTTCAGCCTTTCACCTCCTGGTTACCATGGTGACGATGGGGGAGTCAGGGTTTTCATGCAGAGCTCCATAGTTTAATACTTCAGTGGCCTGTTAGCCAGGTGAGCTAACAATGTTAGCACGGCTTCGCTAGACTTCCTGTCTCACTGACTCCTTCCCTGTGAGGAATGTCAGAGGATGGTCGGCACACTGCCACCTGGTGGCCAGAGGGGAAACGCTCACTCATCAATACTATCTGAAGCTGAATGGACCCGTTTCATCTGCACTGTGACGCTCTCCAGCCTAATTTATACTCTGTGTGGAAACGATGCGTGAAGGCCAAGCGATGCCATGAACCATCTCCGTATGGACGACGCTGCACACGCCTCAAGATCAACACGGCACAGAACACAAGATGAAGTGCACAGATTGTGATGGATCCGCTCTGCTAAGTTGTGGGGAACGTTAAGAAACTCAACATGATCCGCATGAACATGTAGTAAATGTGCACTTTATTGGAGAAGCGCTGTTTAATTCTCGAGTGAACAGGTTAAGCTGCCGTCCACTACGCTTTGCACAGCAGCGCATAATACAGACAGCACTGTGCAGGAAGCTAGCTCGCAGCTCGCCGTTACGGTCTGGTGGCTAGCACCTGAAACTAAAACTCACAACATCACTGCTACTGTTTGTGTCCATTTGATCATTATGGCCACAAACACTCTGGAAAATAAACTCTGCAGAGCTTCGTGAAGGTTTTCGAACCCAAGTATGACAGCGACGGACTACTGAACGGCGCACACAATTTCCACAGGTGAAGACACTACGCACCGCCTGAAGCGTACCAGAACCTTAGCACTACTTGTAGTTACACTACATATTTTAAGTTACTTTACTCCAAAAACAACTTAAATACAGTGTTTCTCTGTGTCCTCTGTGTAGTTCTACTCTTCTAACAGAACATGGGTCTCCTGGTTAAAGTCTCCCTCGTTCTACTCCTGCTGCTGCCACTAGAGGGAGACAAACAGCTTCTGCTTCCTCTAACATCAAACTAAATGCTTTCTTTTTTGCCTTGAATGAATGAAAACCTTTGACACACAGAATGTTGACTAAACTTTCTTGATACAAAAACTTAAAATAAAAAAATGATTCTGTAAAACTTTAAATACTTCATTCTTCTGAAGGTCCATTCGGTTATATTACTTCCTGTTTTAATCAAAGCATTTTGTAAACTGTGTTTTCAGATTATTTTTTGTAATAGACACAAATAAAATTTAAAAAAGACAAAAAACAAAACAAAAAACAAAATAAAACAACAAAAACATCTTTCTGTTGATTTGATGTCACTTCAGGAATCAAACACGTGTCCCTGCTCTTGGTGACACGCTGGTCTCAGGAGGCGCTCCGTATTTATGAACAACATTTAAATGGACCTGTGTGGAAATCCGTGTGCAAAGGTCATTACAAAATAAAAGCACCAATTAAAAAAACCCCAGAGTGACAATAATACAAAGAGAGCAGGAAATGTATTTCCACAATAAAGTTCACGATAACCAATCACATGCTTCCCTGGGTTTATTAAAGTTCAGGACCCTTTTTTTTGTTTTGTTTTTTTCAGTAATAGTCTGTGCTTTTAATTTATCAGCTTTGGCAAAAACATGCAGCTTAACGCGTCGACTTTGGTAAAAACGTGTCTTCTGCTTTTATTCTGAAGGCAAGATGTTCATTTTTGTAGAAAGAAATTGCAGCTATTTTATTGAATCATGCACACATTTTGTTTATGTTTAATCCACTGATGTGGTCACACATATTCTGTGTTCCTTTCTATTTGGCATTGTTTACCTGTCCTGAAATAATGGTTCATCTTTACTGCTTGTGTCCGGGTCCATGCAGTCCCGCTTCCTGTGTGTGCATGTGTGTTGTAAACAGTCTGTGCGTAGATTTCAAAAATGTGTATTGTTTTCCTGCTCACCTCTGATTCATTTAAAAGGTACAGTCAGTAATGTTCCTGTAAAAGCACCTCCACTGCAGAGGAGGAGGAGGAGGAAGATCACCTCACTGCACCTCCTGCTGGCACTCAGTGGGATGACAGGACCAAACCGGCTGCGGCTAACTGTTAGCTTCAGCCGGATTGTTTTCAGGTTGTGGAGTTGATAAAATTACGTACTGTACCTTTAAGAGACGCAGACAGATTTCCACACCGATTCCCTGACGGCCTCCGCAGAACCTTCCGGAAGAGAGCAGGTTCTGCTGTGCTTTGGATGGAAACTAGCTCCTGTTGAGCACCAGTCACCGAGGCCGTGCTGCTAGAGTGATGCATTGTGGGAGCTCATCCTCCTTAAAATGAACTAACAGTCTTTTGTCTGGTATCAAACTAATGGCACACAAGTTTCTTTGTGACGCAGCAGGCTGCTCCCGTCTGAAGGTTTTTTCCTCAACAGATCACACCGACACACTCACCTCATCATCATCATCATCATCATCACCACAATAGAAGCCTTCATCAGGCTGTGAGTTGGCGTGAGCCCGTCAGTAAAAGACCTTGAAATCTTTCTCCAGTCAAACTCTTTTTTTTCGATCTGTTGTGTGATTATTAACAGATTCATTTATACAAAGCAAAGCTTAAATAAAAAACAACTTAAAAAAATCCCTGACATTCTGTATATTCCCACAAAATAAATAAATCACATAAAAACGGCTTCAATTCTTTTCTGTTTTTTTTTTTTTGAAAAACCAGGTATTTTTTTTTCTATCTAATTGTCACAAAAGCGTTCTTCAATGATTTTTGTGGAAGTACAAAATAAATGAAGTGAAGCTGTAAACTGGGAGCACCTGACAGGTAGGGCGTAGCAGAGGGCATGATGGGAAACGGCGTCAACGTGGCAGCAGCAGGTCGGACCGCCGCGGCGCCCGCTGATGACACGTTGACTGGGAGACGCGGAGCACCCTGGACGATGTGGAGCAGGAAAGAACCAAGCGCTGTCCCGTTGGTGGTTACCGTGACGATCGCACCGGGTTCCGGCTGTTCGGGAGCGACGGCTCGTCCTCAGTCCGATCGTCCAATCAGGGTGCAGGATCCGGACGGTTGCCGGGCGGAAAAATGTCCCGGAGACGAGGACTTTCTCAGAACCTGACTTCATTTTACACCGAGGAACCTGGAGGAGGAAGAAGACGAGGAGGAGGAGGAGGAGGAGGAGGAGGAGGAGGAGGAGGAGGGAGGGAGGAAGAAGAAGAGGAGGAGAAGAGACAGGGAGAGGAGCAGGAGGAAGAACAGGAAGAGGAGGAGGAGGGAGAGGAAGGGAGGAGGAGGAGGGAGAGGAAGGGAGGAGGAGGACTCAGCTGCGTCTGTAAACTTGACTGCCATCATGTGAATCTTCCTCGTGAGACACATTAACAGTCGCCTTCCTGTCGAACACATTCTTCGTTCCTCTGACATGAACGGCCAATCAGCTCAGTCACAGACAGCAGCCGGCGCGCTAACGTGCTAGCATGTGCTAATCGGTGCTAATCAGGACACCTACCAGCCTGAGGGCCACAGGCCACGCCGTACAACGTCCACAGGTTCACAACCATCAGGAAGGTGGCGAGGAACCCGAACACCTGCACACGCACAGACACACACACACACACACACACACACACACACACACACAGTGAAACAAGAGTCTTTTCATATCGATGCGACAACAGAAGGTTAAAAGTTTAGACATGAAGAGAAATAAAGACTAAAAGTCAGAAACATCATGTTGATCATGTGACAGTCGAAGGGGTCAAAGGTGAAAAGTTCATCTGGAGCCTGAGCGAGTAGATGAACAGGAGTGTTTCCTGTCATCATGGAAACGGCAGCTTCCTCTTCTGGAAGGGGGGTTTCCACCTGCATGCTACGTACCGCTGCGACCACCAGCGCCGAGGCTCCGGCGCACTTCACGGCGGCGGCGATGGAGGCGATGAAGAGGAGCACGCTGCCCACGGCGTAATGAAAGAACTCCTGAAAGAGCACAAACAGCTTGTAGGTCCAGAAGTACTTCTGTGTGTGTGTGTTTGTGTGTGTGTGTGTGTGTTTTCTCTGTATGTGGAAGTAAAACTCTCTCGGTTTAGATTCGAATTCTTCCATGTATTTAAAAGTCTTTCCTTCCGTTTTTACATTTGAAGAGAAAGAAAATGGAAAGTGTCCTGTTCTCTGCACACACACACACACACACACACACACACACACACACACACACACACACACACACACACACACACACACACACACAGGGCTCACCGTCAGGGGCCAGTTGATGCAGGGCATCCTGCTCTGCAGCCGGAGCAGGTGCATGAGGAGGAAGACTAAGAAGGCCACCAGGAACCAGAGCACCACCACCTGGAAGAACTGGAAGGCCGCCCAGCTCGGCCAGCCCCGCACACAGCAGACACACACCAGGGCGATGAGCAGGGCCAGCTGCACACACACACAGACACACACACACACACACACACACACACACACACACACACACACACACACACACACACACACACAGACACACTGATTTGTTATAGCATCACAAAACTCTTCTGGAGTGTGTTGGCAGAAGAACCTGAAACCTCCAGGACCAGCCTGAACCACAAAACAACCACAAAAAGACACAAAACAACCACAACGACACAAAAAGTAACTACAAAGAGACACAACACAGCCACAAGAGACAGTCAGTGAGATGAAACCACCACAAAGAGGCAGGAAACAACACAAAGAGGAGCAAAACAAAACCCATAGAGAGAAAACAAGCATGAACACCTCCACAAAGAGACACAAAAACAACACAATGAGGAACAACACAACCAGAAAGAGACTCGTAGGTCCGGTCCCGGTCGGGGGGCCTCCCCGGGTCCCGGCCCGGGCCCCCTCCCTCCTGTTGCGCCCCTGCTGTCTGTGTCTGTCTGGACTCTTTAGTAAATAAACTGAAATCTGATATCTGTCGATCAATGGGGAATCGATCACTGACGCACGCTGGTAGTAACGGTTTTCTTCAGTCTCCCGGGGAATAAAGTCATAAAGGTGTCACTGAGCGACCGCCGCCCCCCCCCCTCCTCCCACCCCAACCCCCTCCCGGGGCACGGAGCCCCCCCTCACCGTCTGTCCGATCTTCAGCAGCCCGGGGATGGTGCGGGTGTAGCCCATGTTCAGCCCGCTGTCCCCGGACGACCTCACCGTGCCGCTGCTGGACGCCACCACCGTGTGAGACATGCTGAGGGACCGGAGGACCGGAGGACCGGAGGACCGGGGGACCGGGTGATGCGAGGACCGGAGGAGAGGAGGAGGACACCGGAGGAGGTGCGGCAGGAGGCTCGGGAGCACAAACCGTCCCGTTACTGACTGTTTAGACTTCAGTTCGTCTGAAAGTCAATTTACCGCCAGTAAACATCACGTTTACCGGGAGCCCTTTCACAATAAAAGCACGGATGACTTTTACTTTCAAGCTGACTTCGAAGTGTTCAAGGTTTAAATGGCCCCTTCACTTTTATTGAATTTAATAGATTTATTGATTTTATGCTTTAATTGGCTTAATTGGTTTTAATGGTTTTCAAGATTTATTTACAATTTGTTTAAATGGTTTTAATGATATAAAGGCTTTGATTGTTTTATTGGTTTTAATTATTTGAATGGTTTTGGTGATTATAATGACTTGTTTTGTGTTAATTGTTTTTGTTGTTTTTGTTTCAGTGGTTAGGTTACTGCGGATTTGGTGGTTTGAACTGTTTTCTTGATTTAATGGTTTTAAGGGTTTAATTTGTTTAATGGCTTTGATGGTATTAATAGTTTTATTATATTTCAATGGTTTTGATAGTTTTAATTGTTTGAAAGATTTTTATACCTAATAGTTTGGTAGCTTGACTGGTTATATGGTTTTATTAGTTTGAATGTGTTTCATGGTTGTAACTGCTAATTCTTTTAAAGTTTTTAAACTTTTCTAATAGTTTTGTTTGTTTTAATGGGTTTAATTTTTTTTGATTGGGTTTCATTGTTTTTACTTGTTTTAATCCCTTTAAAGTTTTATTGGTTGTAATGGTTTTGAAGGTTTATGGCCCAGCTGTGCTTTCATTTCCCAACCATGAAGACAGAACACTGAAAATCATGTACCTTGCCGTAACAAGGGTCACCAGGACCCTCCCCGGAGCCAGGCCAGGGGTTGGTGTTCGCCGGTGATTGCCTGTTGGCTGGGTAGCCCAGCTGTGTCATGAAACAAGCAAACTGGGAGGACCACATGGTCACACCACCCACAAAGTCCAACATGGAGTAGCGGTGCATTGTGTGAAAGGGCGGATCGCCACTTGGCATCATGGGTCCCTACAGCAGAACGTGGCTCTTGGAACGGGGAATGTGAGAAACTAGACATGCCAACTAGACATCATGAGACGCACGTACTGTACATAAACGCCTGGCTGGCAGACACACGGTTGGAGTTTGTCCCAGTGGACCAGTGGGTCAGCTCTGGTGGACACCAGCGGAGTTTAGGACATGGTTCACTCAGCGGACTCAGAACTCAACAAACTGACTGTAAGGGCTGCAGCTCTAATGAGTGGGAGGAATTCAGAGAGTTCATGAAGATGGACTTTAAGTTGACCTCGATGAGGTTTTGGGGCACTATCTATTCCATTTCTACACACAAACACACACTAGAAATATGGTATTTATTTTATGTATTTGGAATGAAAAAGAAGGGACAGTTCTGTCAAGTAAATAGAATGCATATAACATGCATATTAACAAACATATTTTATTTTGTAGTCCTGAGAAGCCATAACGCGACTGTGCTCTGTGCCAGGATTTTATTTTGAAGCTGAGTGTGTGTGTGTGGTTCAGTCTGTTAGTTTGACCGGATCAGTCAGTGGAAAGAGGCAGAGGTGTGGTCTGTACCACTGCAGCAGAGAGAGAGAGAAAGAGAGACAGAGAGAGAGACAGAGAGAGAGAGAGAGAGAGAGAGAGAGAGGTGCTGGTCGGCAGACAGGAGAATATTCTGCAGGAACAACAGTCTGCTTACATCCACAGATAAATACAAAGAGGAGTGGAACACCAGGAACACACACACACACACACACACACACACACACACACACACACACACACACACACACACACACACACACTGCATGTTGGTAGTTCATCTGGGATCATTTGTTTCTGCTTTTTCTGATCTTCAGTTCATAAATCTATTTGTGAAGAAGAGCTGATGTCCAGATTACAGAGCATCTTCCACTGACTGATGTAGCATCAGATGATAACTTAATCAGCCATGAGACTGACCCACACAGGGATCAAAGCTCATCTCGTGATAGTGCTACAGTCAACACAGCCATGACAGCACCAGTCACAGTTTTAATCCACAGCTGAAGAACTACAGTTGAACATCTCCAAATGTTCCCAGCCTTTCCTCTGTGTCCAGATTATCCTACTTTTTGCTTCAAAACCATGAAGAACTCTTAGCAGAGTCTGTGGTATTTTTTTTTTTAAAAACAACTGTGGTTTTCCTTTAAAAATCCATCAGAGTTTATCCAGTCGTTCTTTAGGATTCAGACATTTTTCTGAATGTCCACATACCACGTGCACATTTCTCAGTTTTCCGTGAAGAGGCTCCTCATGTGACCGTACACTGTGACGTCCCTGAGATCCGCAGCTGGAACCACGTCCTGAATTTTTGAATAAAACTCAGAGTTCTCATCAATAATTCACACTGCTGCCTCAGAAACTGTGAACCTGGAGGAGAAAACATCAGTGCGACGCTGCGGCGGCTCTAAACAAAAACCGCAAAGTGCCGTGAACGCGTCGCAGCTTGGCAGTGCGAGGCTAACGCAGTGAGGCTAATGCTGATGCAGTGAGACTAAAGCTAATGCAGTGAGGCTAATACCGTGTGTGTGTGTGTGTGTGTGTGTGTGTGTGTGTGTGTGTGTGTGTGTGTGTGTGTGTGTGTGTGTTGCATTTTTTGAAGGTCTCTGAAAACTTGATATGGAACAAAGCAGAAGTGTGAACGCGCCCAACGAGGTACATCAGCGGCAGGTTCATTGGTTACCACGGAAACATAGAGATAGATATTTCACACATTAACCACATCCTGAAACCACACAGTGGTAACACACACACACACGCACAACAATGGAAACACACAAGCACACAGTACGTGTCTGCCGCTTCGACGAGAAGCTGTCAGGTTTTCTGTGACAAAAACATAAAGTGAAGTCAGAAAACAGACACGCTGCATGCTGACACAGCGCCATGAGGCCCGGGGTTGGTTTGTGCTCCTTGTTTCGGGTGTGGGGGGGAAGGCTGGAGGTCAGGTGGTTTGAGTCGGGCTACCTACATGCCCCCTCCTTCCTGTTCTTCGCTGGTTTGTGGGAAATGGCAACTTCCTGTTTTTTGGCCTTGGTTTTCCTGGTAGGCCTCAGTTTTGTCTTTTTTTGAGGTTTTGTGGGAAAGAATTGTCTCGTAGTGTGTCAAGTCCAGTGCCTTTCCCTCTTTTCTTGCCATTGGCGGGGATCTTCCTCCCTTTTTGTTTCTGTCCACTGACAAAGTTTATTCCCAGTCCTTTAATAAGCAGCCTGGACCTGTGGTGGAAGATGCTGATAAACCTCTGCAGACATCAGTGATCAAATCTCATTTCCTGCTTTCAGTTTCACATCAATGAAACATTTTACACAAACAAACTCAACCATGAACTTTACCTCTCTATCATAGCATAATTTTAATGACTTCAAACAAAATGATTCCAGTTTGATTCTCTGGGCGGGAAGCACTGATAAGACAACATTTTGAAAATGTGGATGGGGAAAGATTTCTGAAAGTCTCATTTCCGCTCTAGTTGTAATAAATAGTTTTTATGCACATGTAGAAAGATGCAGAAGAAGCAGGAACGAAGGAGGATTCAGAGTGTTGGTTAGAATTTAACAAAAAGATAATTTTTTACACTGTCATCTGCATACGTGCAGAACATTTCTTCTATACAGATACTGAGTGGAGCTACATGATGAAGGCTCACAGGTTCACATCCTGCTGTTCTCTGCATTTTAATAGTTGTTTTACAGAAACAGAGAACCCTCTTTAATGTGGTGCTTCTGAAACTTTGCTCAGTATGTCCCACATGAGAAAATATAAAGTTCTCCAAGTACCAGCATCATGGTATTATGGCTATCCTGAGCATATAGTAGCAGAGGATTACCCTATTAGTTATAGCCTTATTACTTAAACGCTTATTTTAAATGTGAATTTCCAATGTTTTATACTTTTTGAAATGTGTTTTTATTACTTTGATACATATCTGTGACTTGCCCCCACATACCACTAGAGGGAGCTTGTGTACAGCTTGTGGTATCACAGCGTTGACAAAAACATGTAAACTGCAATTTCTGTCAGTTCTTGTCCATTGTCGATGGTGCAGTCACCGGGATGGTGCGCTGGTGGTGAGCGTTCTTACTGAAGGCCTTGCCGAGAGAAGATTGGAGAAATCTGAGGAGTCTCAGAGTGGTTGGATGAGGCAACGAGGGGTGCAACAGTGGTTATCTCAGCAGGGACCCCAGCTCAGCATGCTCGAAGAAGAGGGAAAGGGACTGATAAGTTTTCATTATTGGTGGGAGGTTTTAAAGCCTGGATAAGAGGACCTGAAGAGGGTTGAGCGGACCACATCAGGGAGTGGTGAGCTGGGTGACCAGGGAGGATGGGGGAACGTCTATCAGAACCAGATGATCTTTCATGAAGGAGGAGAGCCCATTGGGGAAGGTTTCTCAGAGGGCTGAGGAGTTCCTCTCAGTATCAGTGGACACAGACTGAAAGTCTTTGGTGTAGTGTGGAACAGACCACAAGCCCTGCTGAAAGGATCAGCGGGCCGAGGCCACCTGAGCAGAAACATCATGGAAGACCTCCCACAGGGGGTCACACCGGGGACCACCCCGCTATGGGCCACCCGTCTTGGCCTGTCAGGTTGGAGCTGAGCAGACAACTCGAGGTCACTCGGTCTCAGGGTCAAGGGAGAGAAGTCAAGCAAGCAGCTTGAGACTTCAGAATAAAACATGAAACAGACACTGGGAGGGGGTTGTTTCACATGCTTCATGTGAGTCACGGGAAGAAAAAGGATGTTTGAACAGAAACACTGTGAGTCACAGTGGTCACACGGCGGCGATGGCGGCGGCGCCATCGGCAGATGTCAGGATGTCCGTGAGCGCTCTGCTGCTGCTGCTGCTGGCCCTCACAGGTGAGCTCCTCTCCAACATCCAGGTAACGACCGATCAGATCTTCAGTGGTGCAGACCAGAGCATTGGTATTCCTTATTGAAATGTGTTTGTTTTTATATTTCATTCCTGAATTAATTTATTAACCTACAGACACAAAGGTCACACTGCCCTTCAAAGTCAAAGCGACTCCTTGTTCACATCTTTATTTGCTTGATATCTTTTTTAATGAAAAAGACAATCGGTTGAATTTCCACATTCTACAACTTTAATAAAAATGCATTCTCTTATAGTACTGTCACTTATCTCTGGATCCTAAACTCCTATACTCACCAAAGGTGACTTTCAATTCAAATTGAATACCACCTCTTTCTTTATCTCTGTTAGTATGCCGTATCTGTCTAAATGATGCTAATGCTCCCTGTGTTATCACTGTTAGCATGCTGCTTCAGGTTAAAGATGGTAATGCCACGTTTCACTAACTTTATCACTGTTAGCATGACATATGTTGCAATCATGGACAATCATTGTCACTTTCTAACCTACAAAAACAATCATGGACACTTTATAAACCACCGATTCTGCTGCACTAAAAGCATATTTGTACATATTTGTATATTTTATACTTCCAGTTATATCTTACAATTTATGTTGTACATGAAGTAAGATCTTTTCTTTCTTACATTTCAATTATTATTATTAAGATTTTCACTATTACTTATTCTTATTCTTTATTTGCACCTTTCATCACTTTTTGCATCCCCTGTGTGTCCCATGAGCCTCTGTGACTGGATTCCTCTGTGGTGAGATAAATAAAGTCTATAGTATTCTACTGTATTCTAAATTATGCTAATGCTACCCGTGTTACTCATATTATCACTGTTAGCATGTTGCTTCAGGTTAAATTATGCTAAAGCAAGGCTGTCTTCAGGGCCGAGGGCCCAGCTCCTGGTCCTCTGTGCACGGCCCTGCTCGCCTACTCACATGATGTGCGTCGTGTTTCTGATGTTTTTTTTCCCAGCATGCTCTGGGGATGACGGCTGGTACATGAAGGTGCAGCCGGAGGTTCGAGGGATGGAGGGCTACCCAGTGGTGCTGCCCTGTACCTTCAGCCACCCACAGCACTCCCAGCATGCATCTCTGCAGGTGCTTTGGCGTCTGGGACACGGCCGAGACGCCACCGTGCTGTACCGCTGCACCAGCCGGCCCGGGGCCCCCGGCTGCGAGCCGGAGCCCGGGCAGGACCCCCGGTACCGACTGGAGGGAGACCCGCGGGAGCACGACCTGTCGCTGCGCATCAACAGCGTCTCCCTGCAGGACAGCGGCCGCTACTACTGCCGGGCCGAGGTGCATGGCCGGGAGGGCGTCGGCTTCGAGGACAAGATGGGCACCAGGCTGAGGGTGGAAGGTAGGGGCAGCTCACACTGCACCACTTCCACACGGTTCGATTCCCCCGGAAAGAAATGAATAACTTTGTCTAAAAGTCTAAATCAACCACGAAAATAAAATTAATTTCAAAATGCATTTCTACTTTCTTCAGTAAGACAAATTATTTCAAATTAGTATTTCACAAATTATTATTTCACAATTTTCTAGACCATAATTTCAAGGTCTTGGGCTTGACTCGGTCTCAGTTCTTTCATGTCCTGCTTCACCACTTGAAAAACTCCCACCATGATTCCCCCTAAAACAATTCTGTAGGTCAGTTGAGGGTGTTCACTTGACAGTCCTACTCCTTCACTTCAGCGCGCAAAGATTCAGGCCCCATCCACACGAAGCCAAAACGCTCATAGTTCCAAAAACATTTGCCCGTAAAGACGGAGTCAATTCGATATTTATGACCGTCCACGTGACTGTTTTCATAACGGCTGAAACGTTGCAATAACATACCAAGCCGTTAGGTGGCGCTTCATTGACAACCGCTGGAAATACATGGCGATATCATAGCGCCTCTTCCTAGTAGCGCTTCGTGATCTTTTTCGTGGTCGATCCAAAATTACATGAAGCATCCTGCTATAACCACTTCATGACAAAAGGGACATTGATGTGAACTGTTCTTTCTGTGGAAATCATCCTGAAACAACTCAACACCTCTTTTGGACATGTGATAACTCCAAGACCTTTTGGAAGGATTTCTGTCGCTTTGTAATTAATAATGTAGACAAGGACTTTACTTTGAGGTGTGAAAATGAGTTTTTTTGTTTCTTTAGAAAACAGGAAAAGAAGGATGGATTTCATCAATTTACTAATCCTGAAATCAAAATTCTTTATTTACCCACTTCAAACATGTTGTACTCTCTTATATAAAAATGTTAAAAGACTCTGAAAACAAAAAAGACTGTAAAAACTATCAGTATCTGTGAAAAAGTTAAAGTGTTTGAAAGAAACTGATGGCTTATTGTGTTCCCCCTGGCATAATGTTTGCCATGTACATGTATATTTACAATTAAAAAAAAAGAAATTTCATGAAGCATGGCGTTCTCCATGTTGATTTGTTGTATCCGGCGGTGCTGAAGCAGTGCAGTATTTTGCTGTAAAAGCGGCAAAAGGCTGGCAGTCTTCAGCAGGACGTCTGCTGCACTGCACAGCGCCATTGTTATTGTTGTTTACAGTGTTCTGCGCATTTGTTACGGCATAGCGCGACGACGCAGGCGTATCAGGAAACGCTCCAAAAGAGGAGCAATTACGGAGCCATGGATTCAACAGTTTTCAGATCTCTTCACCCTGGGACCTGGTTTCAAAGATGTTCGTTTTCAGATCCACGGAATATTGAATTCGTGTGGATGACAGGGTGAATTGATCAAATATTTTTGAGTTTTGGCCTGGATTCGTCTTCGTGTGGACGGGGACTTAGAGTTCAGAGGATAAACACTCGCCAGACGCCATCATTTTTCCAAGTGCTAGCAGCAATCAGACAAGCAGTCGGTCAAACAGAGGCGCTACTACAGCCTCAGTCTTAAAGGGGCGCTGGGTGGGAAAATGGCCACCCAACCAGCTCCTGTGAATTTCTAGACCAGTTATCTATATTTTCTGTAGTTTAAGTGCTTAATATGAACTTGGGAGACGTCTTGTAATCATGAGAAGTTTATTATTTGCATCTCAGACTTGTCTCAGAGATATGATTTTCTTTTCATTTAAAGGCAAAATTTATGCTTTTTGTCCAGTAGGACGGGGCTTAGGGAGGATAAAGCAGCCATGTTGGCTACTTTAAGGGGGAGTTCAACACAGCTTCGCAGAGCGCAGCAGGGTTCACAATGTTTGGGTGAAAGTACAGACGCAGGTACTTGGCAGAGCAAACTGACAGTGAACACTGTGTTCATTGGCTGTGAGTGAGGAGCAACAGGACAGGTCAGAACAGACCAACACCATCTGTAAATATGGCAAATGCTTTCTTTGTGTGAATTTTTCAAACTGGCAAGTATTTTTGTCACTGGAGTTTGTGGAGTGGTAACATGAACACCTTAAACGGTCACCTTTGACTACGCCACATCTGTGTAGACGTTTTCTGGGAGGAAACCCTGTCACACTGTAAAAGAAAATAAGACGACGTAACCTTTTTCAAAATAAAAGCCAAATTCTTAATCTGAAAACAATGCGTGGATTCTGCAGATGATCACATGGTAAATGTGCACTTGTTTCATGTTGCTTTGTTTATGAAGAAAATCAATAAAATTATTTAAAGGTGCAAAAAGTATTATTACTAGCAGTGCACGGGGCGCATGCGGTGGTCCTCTGCGTACAGTCGATGGAATGTTCCTTGTTTGGCAACCTCGGGAACTCACACATGATAGGCTCTGCAGCCCAGAAGTGTGACGGTCTAGCCCCCACCGAAGTTGTTCCATCTCGCATTTCTCATTTTGAATGAAAGAAACTTGACCAAGACATTTTTGATGGAGATGACAGATTGTTTAAAGGGGATATTTCTTCAATGACAGGTGACAAATGGGAATCGTTTTAATAAGTTTCATAGTAAAGTTCTTGCTTATTGCACCTTTAAAGGTGCATTAAGGAGTTTGCACGTTTTATGAGAAACAGCGCCCCCTGCAGGCCTTGGGCGTAATGCAGCTTAGTGAAAAACTCGTCCCTGTGGCTCGCATGCACGGAAGAGGGGAACTCCGTCTTCGCTCGTTTAGTAGCGCTCAAGTAAGATTTGAGTTTCTTTTACCTGGTGGAGTCTGTGTGGAGCTGTGGCAGTGCTGGAAGCCAGTCTGTTCTTACTTTCTGGAAGATCCTGCTCAGTTGTTGCTCACTAAGCATCTGGCGGAGTAATGGCGGACAAAACGAAACTTAACTTATACCCTTTTCCCACTGCAACTAACGGGTCGACCCGTGTCTGCGACCCGCTAACTATCGCCTTTTTAGACTCCTTTCCCACCGCCTGCAGACCCGCGTCTCACCTCCAGCTGGTGAGGCGCATCGCTGCATTTTCCCGCACTGATGGTGTCCCACGTTGATGACATCATCAGCGCGACGGAGCAAAACGAAAGTAAACAATGTAGCGGAACACAGTCCCCGTTACCTGTAGACGAATCTCCTCTTCCCCACGGATCAAGAGCAGCTCTCTGGTCTCGCTATCTTGCCACTGCTGGGTCATCTTGACGAAGGAAATCTCACGCTGTGTCCAGAAACAACAACTAGCGCGCTAACTTAGCCGCGCTGCATCGGCATCATCATGTAAGTTCCCGGATGTGTCCCTCCCACTAAAAGCCGCAACAAATTCACCCGGCAATTTACCGGGTCGATTGCAGGGTGAACGACCCCGGTCAAACCCTTTCCCACTGCCATGACTTAGCGGGTTTAAACGGGATTTTTGGCCAGTGGGAAAGGGGTATAAATCAGGCCAGCCGGAGCGTGCATTACGTCATTCCTTTCAAATTCTCCCGAAAAAAATTCTGGTGCTGGACCGACACTGCAACTTTCAAGTGACAATTTAGCGCTGTTAGTGGTACTTGTAATGAATATGTCAGGGCACATTGTACACATCATTAAAAATGTGTAACATATTTATGGTGGAAAATAAGAATTTTTAAAGTTGAAAAACTCCTTAATGCACCTTCAAAGTTAGAAAAATTGAAAGATTTTCATGATTGTGAACATAAGAATGTCCATCCATCCATTTTCTTTGCCGTTTCTCCCTTTCGGGGTCGCGGGTGGCTGGAGCCAATCCCAGCGACTGCGGGGTCACCCTGGACAGTTCGCCAGTCTGTCACAGGGCTGACCTAGACAGACAGACGACCATGCACACTCACACCTAAGGGGCAATTTGAAGTGATCAATTAACCTGACATGCATGTTTTTGGACTGTGGGAGGAAGCCAGAGTACCCGGAGGGAAGCCACGCACACATGGGGAGAACATGCAAACTCCACACAGAAAGGCCCCGAGCCCCGGCCCGTATTTGAGCCCAGAACGTTCTTGCTGTGGGGCAAGAGCGCTAACCACTGCGCCACTGTGTGGCCCAACATAAGAATGTATTTTTGAATATTTGTGAAGAAAATTGCTGTGAAAACATTTTTCAAAATGTGTTTGAAACTGGTTAAAAAAGGTTCCTGCAGGTTATTTCCTCTCTCGATCACAAACACAGTCAGTTTCCTCTTTACGCTTGTTTCCATGGTAACCAGCATGGAACCAGAAAAGTGTTGTTGCCACGAATACAGTTCAAAAACACTGGCCAAGCTTCTTCACTTTTACTCCTTGTCCCCCCCCCCCCCCACCGTTCCTCCTGCAGCTGCTCCTAAGATCCTGTCCCTGTCGGTGGATGGTAACGAAGCATTGGGGTATCGAGCCGTGTGTCTGGTGCAGGGCTCTCCGCTGCCGGACGTGCAGTGGCTGGGATCTGACGAGCTGGTGGAGGCGTCCCTGGTGGGGCCCCTGGCTCAGGGTTCGGGGTCCCGGTACCAGACGGCGAGCGAGCTGAGGGACGTGGAGCCGGGTCAGCAGTACTCCTGCAGCGCCTCCAACCCGCTGGGTAAGGAGCAGGCCGCCCTCTACGTGCTGCCCCCCCGGCCCCCGCCGGCCCCCGGCCCCGGGGCCTCCCCTGCGCTGCTGCTCTTCCTGGTCTGCCTGTCTGTGGGGGCCAAAGTGCTCCTGCTGCTGGGGGTCGGGGTGTGGCTGGTCAGCGGAGGAGCTCTGCAGCGACCGAGCTGCTCCTGGAAGTAACAAACATCAATCCTCTGGATTATTTCCAATAAGATTTTGGATTTATGTTCAATGGTACTTTGAATAATTTGAATTAAATAATTCAGTGGTTTTGAATTTTTTTTTAATCGCAATCTGGTTTATTTAACAAAAAAATGGTCTGTATTTATTTTCTAATAATAATCTGTTTTTTTGTTGGTTTTTTTTTTACAATAATCTGGAATTATTTCAAATATTAATCTCGGTATTATTATATTATTATTTTCAATATTATTCTGGATTTATTTTACAATTTCATCAACATTTTACTTCACCTTTGTTTCTGCTTACTCCTTTTGAGCCTAGTATGACTATGTCATGTCTTTTTATTTTTATTTTGTAATTTTTTTTGCTTGATTGCTCAACATATGCTCAACATATGCTCAAATAAACTGAACTGAACTGAAATGAACTAAGCTTTGAACTATTTGTTTTGAATGTTAAATTGGATTTATTTCATACTTTAATAATCAGAATTATTATCTTAATGTCATTCAAATACTAATCTGGATTCAGTGTTTGTATTTAATGGCTAATCCTTTTGGCTTGTTTTCAGATTTGATCTGGATGTATTTAAAGGCCCAACAGCTCGTCCAACTTGAACGCCGCCATGTTATAATGCATGTTAAACTAGAATTTGGCACTCAGAGAGCGCAGACCTCCGCCACAGCTCAAATCAGTCACCAACAACCATAAGAACAGCATATTGAATAATAAAACAACATTGTGATTGGAGCGGAGCGCTGCGGTGTGCGGTGCCTCTCTCTGTCGCCCTGTGTGTGTGTGTGTGTGTGTGTGTGTGTGTGTGTGTGTGTGTGTGTGTGTGTTGATGTAAAGTATATTACCATTTGATTTTAAATAGTTGATTCTAAAATACACAGGAGCTGATTTTGGCTTTCACAAGACCATCAGTATTCGAGTGCTCATGTACAGAAACACTCACCTGAACCTCCCTGACACTCACACACTCTCATATCATCTGGCCTCATCAGTTTTATCCAGAACCCACAGGAGTGAGAAACTCTGTAAGTCTCTCCAAAGAGTCTCCAAATCAAACAATATCACTGATTCATTAAATTAGTGCGACTTTATGAAGTTACCTCCAAAGTCACATTTACTGTTTCTACAGACGACTTCTCAATGTCAACCACAGCATCATGAAATTACTTTACCTTGTAAAACAGAAGCCACAAAGTTTTTAATGAAGCTTTTTTCATGAAAATACTGAATTACCCTTGAGGAACTATCAGTAAGAAGATCTGTAGAGTTTATTTTTGCAGATATTATTATTAACATTGTTATTATTATTGTTATTATTATTATTATTATTATCATTATTATTATTATTAAGTTCCTGTCATTTTGAATCTCTCTGTCAGGGCTCCATCCTGATCCTCCTGATCCTTCTTGATTCCCTTGTGTGTTTTCAGCCCCACCTGCTGTCCGGGTCTCGTCTTGAACCCTGCCTGTGTCTGTTTTCACCTCACATTTCCAATCATTCAGCTATCTCACGTTTACAGATTACACAACCTTTATTGATTTGTTATTAATGAAAACCAGGCTTACAATAAATTGAAAATTCTGCTCTGTTTTCAATGATATTCTGTTTGTACACTCACTGCAAATGAACCCCACTACAGGCAACAGGAAGTAATTTGATTACTGCTGAAGGAGGGGCAAATAAACAAAGCAAAGGTTCATTACATGAACTCACTACAAAAACTAAACTCACACCAGAACATACACACAAAACCTGAAATCTTATCAATAAATTGACTAAACAAATCCGCCTATAGCTTTGACTACTCAAGAAAAGATGATCATAAACATGAAGAATTTAAATGTTTTAAGATTACACAACATTCAGGTCAACTAAATTAGATTGAAATTACTGTGAAAATATTAAGAAATTCCTCATTTTGGTGAGGAGGAGCTGATTTAAATTCTAATGAGTCTCTAAAATTCTGTTAAACTATGTTGCTACATCTCCTGTGAGGTTGTCTTTAGTCCTGGGGTGTGTTGGTTTTCTTCGCCCTGCGGTCCGGCTGGTCCAGATGTTACTCTGTGATGAATTTGCCTCGGCTGATGCATAAGGGTCTGGCTCTCTTGCAACAGTCCTCGTCCTTCCACATGAAGTCGTCGTCCTTCTTCGAGCCCATCATGGCGCACTGTCCGTCCTCCGTCGAGCCGGGCTCGTCCTCGCCCCAGTAGGTGACGTTGACCGGGTGGTCGTTGGCCCAGTACCAGCTCCCGACCACCGAGCTGCGCCGCATGCCGATCCACAGCTCTGCCAGTTCCCCCAGCTCGCTCTGGGCGAGCTGTCTGTTCACGTGATTAACGTGATCCTCGCTGATGAAGCTGATCAGCTCCAGGTCCTGATCCAAGCAGTACTTCAGAGACTCACGCCAGCCTTCAGCTGAGTTTCCAATGTGAAGGGACTCCGGGACCAGAGCGCAGCCTCGGAAATCTGGGAAAGGACAGATGTATTCTTGTGAGACATGCAAACGTCCTCAGGTTTAAAAAAATCAGTCCAACAGACGGACAATAACACATCTCCTCTGCTTCTTGAATAATTCACATTGATCAAAGTTTGCGATCCTGCACTACGACTTCAGAAAGAAAATTTTTCATCCCTTCTATAAGTCCATAAACCACATCCCTACAGTCCTAAAACCATCTTCTAACAGTCTAAAAACCATCTTTTAACAGTTCAAAAGCAGCTTCTAACCTTTTCGAAAACAATCCATTTCCTTGCAAATAATGTAAAAGTTGAGGTTCAGATCTACTCAAAAGTCAGTTTTTAACAACCCTTATAACCCATTTCTAACCAGTCCAAAAACCAGCTTTGGACCAATCCCAAAAACAGCTTCTAACAGTTCAGCACCAATCCCATGCAGGCCTGAGTGCAATGTTACAAAGCTGAAGTCAGAGATTCATCCAGTCTGTTAAAAAGCACTTCAGTAAAAATGTTTTTATTTAGGGGCTCAGCTGCTGGGCGGGTTTACCTGGGGTGGTACTGATGATGGGTGCTGGGTGACCGAACTGGTTTCCCTCATTGTTGCCAATGAAGTAGACAGCCATTTTGGAGTAGGCATGCCAGATGACTGACCTCCCATCCTCCAGATCGTGACGAACCGCTTTGTAGTCGGTGTTTTTCATGCTCTCCCAGCCAGTCGCCACCTTAGTGGTTCCCACATAGACCCCGTCAGTCTCATCCTTCTTCACCATGATCACGACGTAGGACTTCACGTCAGGGATGGCACTGACAATGTAGCAGGAGGCGAAGTCAGAATCTGGGATGAGTGCGAGGAGCAGGCCTGGGCTGTAGAGGATGGCAGCACCGGCCTTTCTAACCACCGGTGAATCTTGACTGTAGCGCCTGGACGACGACGACCCGGAGCCATCCATCACGAGCACCTGCGCTTCATCTGACTCGGGCTCCGCCACAAACGGAGGGATGAGGAAATCGGACGTGTCCTCCATGACCATCGGCAACGGGGTGTAGAGCGGGCCGCAGGTGCATGGCGCCCGGAGGGCGCAGGGGTGACCGAAGAAGACTGCCACCGGCGCCGTGGCCTCCACAGCCTCCATGTTATTTCCTTGATCCAACCAGACCTGAGCCACCTGGTAGGGCGAAAGCCCGATCACTCTGTCTTCTTCTTCACCTTTGACAGTCACTGTGTTTTCAGCCCCGGCGTTGAGGATGATGATTCTGAACGGGCTTCTCTCGGTCACCTGCATGGTCACGCCAGACGCGGGATTGGTGGTAGTCTGGATGGTTGGTACAACCGGGATGAAGTACTTGGTGCCCAGTGAGTGGGTGGGCACGATGAGGGCCGTTTGAATGCTGTTGTTCTTGTGGCTGGTGGCGAACACGCTGATGTTTCTGTCGCTGGTGATCTTGGCAGACCTGTTGGAGATTTCCTCCTTGCCCAGTTCCAGATTTTCATCAAAAATGAAATCGTAGGTCGTCACTACGGTCTGCTGGTTTGATTGCCGGTCGAGGCGGGATACAGTTGTGACAGAGGCCTCGTTGCCCAGGGCGGTGGCTTGGATCGTGATGTTGGGTCTGTCCGGATGATAGTAGGCGATGAGCTCAGGAAAAGCGACGAGGAATTCCTTTCCGATGTGCATCTCAGACTTTGAGGATTCTGAAGGGGAAAAAAAAAGAAATCCTTTGTCTGATTTTGTGATTGTCTTTCCTACAACATTGTTTGCAGGGAAAGGGTAAAGCAAATGTGTAGCAGTAGAAAGTACCCAAGTGTTGGTGCTGTTTATTTCTTCTTTTTTTTACTATACGCCAGTCTTTTTTCATGTCTGAATCCTAGTTGAGCACTTCCTTGTTTTAACCTCCATGAAGACAACTCAGACTCCGATTATGCAACCGTTAAAATGAGAGAAATTGCAAAACGTTTGTGTTTACATGACAACTGTGCTCCTTTCCACTGAAAACGACACGTTCCTGGGAAATGGCTCCTGTGGTGGAACTTTCGTGAGACGCTGTGACTCCACCCCGACAGACGGAGGGAGCGTTGTGCGCCCCACTTCTCATGCACGAGTTGACCGACATTAACAGGAATGGTGGCCTCTGGAGCGGCGTGACTCAGTTTTAATTCTAGCTCTATAGTCAGTATGATTCAAACCTGAAAGCATCCAGTTCATCATCTGTCGGATGCCAGAGGCTCTCGACTGTTTAACGTTTGTAGCATGTTGTTCTCTGAGCATGTAGGTCTGCCTTCATTACAGAGAACAGCCAACAGCGCCACCTCATTTCCTGGCATGTTAACCACATGGTTTTCATTATTCTGCTGTTGTCCTGTAAACATAACACTTTCATGAAAAGAAAACACTAAAACGCGGCATTCTGTCTTGAAACGTCATGTAAACGAGAACCACAGTGAAAAGATCAATGCACTGATGGAAACATTCATTATGACACTGAAGTCATCTGTAAAGAGGAGAAATACTTCTATTAAATTACACTTATGTTACACTTAAGTAGATTTTTTATCATAAATTTAGTTGTTTAGTCTTTCACGTCTTATTTTTTTCATCATGAATACTTCAACGCGAGCTGGCCGTGAGAACTCAAGCAGATTTAATCAGTTACACTGAGACCTTTGACCTCCTGACCTGCTGAACTCACCTGAGTGGAGCAGGAGCAGGAGGAGGGGCAGCAGCCGAAGGAGGCCGGACGTCGAACTCATCGTGCAAAATCTCCGGTGTCTCTGCAGAAGAAACACAAAGTCGACATGGTGCGCTATCCACCGTATTCCTCATTCCCTCACACTGCCAGGAAAACAACCCCATCTATTTCCCAATTCATTCTGGAGAGATTTTCACACAAACAACCGAAAGTGTTAACATTTTACCCCCTCACAGCTCCAGGGTGAAGAGACTGGCATTGACAGTTTATGCCACAAGGGGGCGCTGCTGCAGCAGTCAGCAGATTTGTGTGAATATGTATTAGGTTCTTAACTTGTGTTTGTGTTTTATGCTATTCATGTTTTACACTCCAGAAGCTCACACTCCTCGTTTTGTTGGGATATTTTTTCTAAATCAACCAGTTTCCTGGATCTGTACACATCAGCAGTTTGTTTTAATCATGTAGGGGTCAATAAAATGTTTGAAAAAGTTTCTTTGCTTTATAAATGTGGGTTGAAGAATCAAGAGTTGAGCTTTTAACTGAAGAGGAGGCTGTAACACTGTCACTGCAGCAGCAGGTGTCACTGGCAAACTTCATTTCATCAGCTCACACACACACACACACACACACACACTCACACACACACACACACACACACACACACACACACACACACACACACACACACACACACACACACACACTCTAAGCTGCAGCTTGCATGCTGACCTTCCTGTGTCACACATAACCAAATGTAGCGCTGAAGCTTGACAGACCTGCAAAATAACTTGATGACATTCAAATATCTACAAACTTTTACTTTGATTTAATGTGAAGAAGTTTAACTATATTAAAGTACGATATCAGCATGATTCCATTTTAAACAAATAGCGTGAAATGCCCCGCCAAAAACAGTTTTTTCCATTTACTATGTTTTTTTAATTAAAAAAAAAAACCCCACCACTGAATATGTCTCCTGTGTTTCTGCCTGGAACTTCCTGTTCCCGCGGTTCTGTTGTTTGTGACTGATAAATCAGATTCCATTTACATCAATGAATAAAGTGACTGGACTGATGTCATCAGGCATCCAGAATGGATCAGCCCCATCATGCTTTGCAGTGTAGAGTTGGTACTGAAGATAATAGGTGATCTGGACTGGACTGGAGAGTACACATGACTCCACTGTAATCAGATTACTTCAGGTCCATGTAACTGTGACGACTGATTGTCTTGCGTCTCTTCTGGAGCTACACAGTCTCTCTGACTGACTGACTTCAAATGTTCATTCTGTTGTTGAATTATGTAGAAGTGGAATCACCTAAACAACAGGTTCATATATAGAGTCAAGCACAATACTGCTGGAAAATACGTGAAACTACCGGAACATGAATCCATTTGTAGAGAGAAGATCTAGATCTGAAGGAAACAGTGACGGCGTTGAGTCATTCTGAATTCATCAAATAGTTCTTGGCTTTTTTTCTTTCATTTATTTTCAGTGAAATAAAATCTTCATTTCTGAGGTGATCTGAAGATTGAAAAAAAAATTCACTCAAAGTTTCTCTGACACACACACACGAAAAAACATTAATATGAGAAAAACAATCTTGGAGTTCAGAGTGAATCTTACCTGCTGTTCAGCTGCTGCGTGTCACAGTATGTCTCCTCTCTCTCTGTCTCTCTGTCTCTCTCTCTCTCTCTCTGTCTCTCTCACACACACACACACACACACACACACACACACACACACGCACACACACACACCTTAGTTTGTCAGAGCCAAGCTCAAGCTCTTTTGGAAGAACTTTGCATGAGACGAACGTCATCTTCATCATGACCTTGATCAGGTTTCTGACCTCTGAGGTGGTTTAAGTGTATTTCAGAAGTTCATTTACAATATGTCTCAGATGTGTTTGAGGTCTGTTTTAGATATGTTCCCGATGTTTTTCAGGTCTGTCTTGGATAAATCTTAGATATATTTCCGGTGTGTTTCAGGCGTGTCTCCTCTGTCGGCCTCCTCAGAGGTTTGACAGTCAAATCAGCGTGAGTCTTGGAGCGTCGCCGCTCTGCCTGATCTGGCCTGATCTGCTCTTTGTTTACATTTCCCTGTGAGGGAACACCTGACCTTCTCCAAGCACTCGGTATTCAAAGCGGGACAAGCTGCAGGAAACACGCCTCTGAGCGATCACTGTCAGAACAAACACCGCAGCACAACTTTCCTCCATGTTTCAACACAGCATCTGAAGAGCTTCTTTCTCTCCTGACTTCAGTTTCAAAATTTGTTGTACGAGATGAATTTGAGAACTTTTTGGAAACTTGAAACAGACATAGACATTTTGTTGTGGCTTCATACTAAATTTTAAAGTCATTAAGAAGATTTAAATCTGACTTTCAGTACATTGTTGACCCTCTTAGAAAATTCCTTGACTTATTTAAAACCTTTTCGTAGTTGGTTTAGGGACAGTTTCTGGACTGTTTCAGTCTGTCATTAAACAGGATTCAGTGTCAGGTGACTGTAGACCTGCTTTAGATGCATTTCAAACTGGTTTATGGGCTGAATTCGGAATGTTTCACACTAGTTTCAAACTAGTTTTAAGCTGATTTTTTTCTTTCAATAACTAGTTTAGGTCAGTTTGTCCAGCGTGTGTTGGTGGTTGGTCTTAATGATCAGCATTATTTCCATCCAGTGAAATCAGCAGGAACAATAAAACCTTCATCAGAAGCAGAAAGAAATGTACAGCGGCATGACAGTCATCCATCCAGTCAAAGGTTTCATTTCACTTATTAATAGTCTCTTTACAGACCGACCACATGGAGGGGCTGCTCCCCCTTTAACAATCACCATCCATCCATCCATCCATTTTCTACCGCTTATCCGGGGCCGGGTCGCGGGGGCAGCAGTCTCAGCAGGGATGCCCAGACTTCCCTGTCCCCAGACACTTCCTCCAGCTCCTCTGGGAGGATCCCGAGGCGTTCCCAGGCCAGCCGAGAGACATAGTCTCTCCAGCGTGTCCTGGGTCTTCCCCGGGGTCTCCTCCCAGTGGGACATGCCCGGAACACCTCCCTAGGGAGGCGTCCAGGAGGCATCCTAAACAGATGTCCGAGCCACCTCAGCTGGTTCCTCTCGATGTGGAGGAGTAGCGGCTCTACTCCGAGCTCCTCCCTGGTGACTGAGCTCCTCACCCTATCTCTAAGGGAGCGCCCAGCCACCCTACGGAGGAAGCTCATTTCGGCCGCTTGTATCCGGGATCTTGTCCTTTCGGTCATGACCCAAAGCTCATGACCATAGGTGAGGGTGGGAACGTAGATTGACCGGTAAATCGAGAGCTTCGCCTTTCGGCTCAGCTCCTTCTTCACCACGACGGACCGATACAACGACCGCATCACTGCAGCCGCTGCACCGATCCGCCTGTCAATCTCACGCTCCATCCGTCCCCCACTCGTGAACAAGACCCCAAGATACTTGAACTCCTCCACTTGGGCTAGGGTCTCTCCACCAACCTGGAGGGGGCAAGCCACCTTCCTCCGGTCGAGGACCATGGCCTCGGATTTGGAGGTGCTAATCCTCATCCCTGCCGCTTCACACTCGGCTGCGAACCGCCCCAGTGCATGCTGTAGGTCCGGGTTCGATGAAGCCAACAGGACAACATCATCTGCAAAAAGCAGAGATGAAATCCTGTGGTTCCCGAACCGGAACCCCTCCGGCCCCTGGCTGCACCTAGAAATTCTGTCCATGAAGATTATGAACAGAACCGGTGACAAAGGGCAGCCCTGCCGGAGTCCAACATGCACCGGGAACAGGTCCGACTTACTGCCGGCAATGCGGACCAGACTCCTACTCCGGTCATACAAAGACCGGACGGCCCTTAACAAGGGGCCCCGGACTCCGTATTCCCGGAGCACCCCCCACAAGACACCACGAGGGACACGGTCGAATGCCTTCTCCAAATCCACAAAACACATGTGGACTGGTTGGGCAAACTCCCACGAACCCTCGAGCACCCTATGGAGGGTATAGAGCTGGTCCACTGTTCCACGGCCAGGACGAAAACCGCATTGTTTCTCCTGGATCCGAGGTTCGACTATCGGTCGGATCCTCCTCTCCAGTACCCTGGAATAGACTTTCCCGGGGAGGCTGAGGAGTGTAATCCCCCTATAGTTGGAGCACACCCTCCGGTCCCCCTTTTTAAACAGGGGGACCACCACCCCGGTCTGCCAATCCAGAGGCACTGTCCCCGACAGCCACGCGATGTTGCAGAGACGTGTCAACCAAGACAGTCCCTGCACATCCAGAGACTTAAGGTACTCAGGCCGAATCTCGTCCACCCCCGGTGCCTTGCCACCGAGGAGCTTGCCAACCACCTCAGTGACTTCAGCTTGGGTGATGGACGAGTCCACCTCTGAGACCTCAGCCTCTGCTTCCTCCACGGAAGACGTGGCGACGGGATTGAGGAGGTCCTCGAAGTATTCCTTCCACCGTCCAACAATATCCTGCCTCTCATTTCTCTCTCTCTCTCTCTCTCTCTCTCTCTCTCACACACACACACACACACACACACACACACACACACACACACACACACACACACACACACACTCTCACACACATACTAACTGAGGTTGTGTAACTGTTATCTAACTATAGTCTGAAACAATTTCTAAGAAAATAGGACAGAGTGTGTTTGGGTCACTAATGAGGTCCCAAAACCATTTTTAGCCAAACAAATTTCACTGAAACGAGGACATTTTGAACGTCATAATAACAATAATCTGTTTTTACAGGGCGCATTACAGGAGGAAAGAAGCAGGTCGAGGAAGTTTCCAGGAGAGGAGGTCGACGCTGCTGCTGTGTTCCAGCAAACAAACCACAGGCACTCTGATTCAGTGTTATTGTTTTAGATCAGGACTTTTCAAACTCAAACTCGGTCGGACTGGCAGAGACCATGATGCTGCCTCCACCATGCTCCACTGTGAACATGGTGGGGCAACTTGTTCGTCTGATTTGTGGAGTGCAGACTGTCCCACCCGAGGCGCGTGGATCTCTGCAGCTCCTCCAGAGTTCCCATGAGCCTCTGAGCAGCTTCTTTGTCAGTTTAGGAGGACGCCCGTGCCTCTTTCCATTTCCATATGGTGCATGGCATCGTGCTCCATGAAATCTTCAACGCTCGGGATGCTGCTTTGTAACTTCATTCTGCTTTAAACATCCCCACAGGTTTGTCCCTAACCTGTCGGCCAAGTTTCTTTATGATAAATGTTTTCTAATGAACGTCTGAGTCCTTCACAGAGCAGCTGGATTCCTACCGGGAAGCTGGACTCTAACAGGGAGACTTCAGAAGGCCTTTGGCCGCACTGGGTTTATTCAGGGGGATCAGATTAAAAGGCTATAAATGCTTTAGCACTTTTGTATTGTTATATTTGTAAAAGCCATCCATCAGTTTCCTTCCTCTTGACAAAAATCCCACTAAAATACATTTACATTTGTGACTGTAATACTGCAAAATGTTGAAAAGTTCAAGGGTATGGATCCTTTTGCAAACCACTGTAAACAGTGTCGAAGATAGAAGGTTTCTAACCTGTGAGGCTGTTTCCATGGCGATACTTTCAAAGTAATTGGATTACATGGGGGGGGGGGGGGGTCTGCGTGCCTTTTTGTTTCTCTCTCTGTTGTCTGCTCATTTTTAATCCCTAATCTTTAATCTGGGTCCAGATTACATTGAGTCCTAAATGATGACATCATGGCGTGGGATTGGCTCCGCCCCCCAGCATCTTTTTTGAGAGGACAGACACTGTTCAACAGAACAGAGGACTTCATCTGCTTCTTCATCATGGCCACCTTCGTCTCAGTGAGTACTGCTCCCGGATAATTATTATTACTGTATACTGTATAAAGACTGATATAACAATCAATGCAGTTCAGTTTCACATCTAAAGTTTTAACTTGAATTTTTGGTTTTTTGAAGGTAAAAAAAGTTTCATGTTATTTTTCTTATGTTTTCTTTTGTTCTGTGACACAACATTGATAATAATGATACTACTTCTACAAAAAAAACAGTTATTATTATTCTTGTACTCATATGACGTGAACGTTTATTTTAATCTGTTTGTAACTTTTTTTTAATGGAAATAAATACAAATGAAATATAATTAAATATTAATAAATGAATTAAAAATATCTTTGCTTGATTCTTATTTTCTAAAGAATATTCAATTAAAACATTTTTGGAGTTTGTCAAATGCTATTTATCCAAACATTAAAATACATCTGTCAGTTTTATTTAATTTTTTTTAAAAGAATTGTGGTTTCATACAAATACTATCAATTTCAAATTCGTCTTTCAAATCGTTTATATTTGCTAATATTCAATTACGTCAAGAAGTACAAAAACAGATATTATTTAAATTAGGAACTTCTATCATAAAGCACAGTGTTACTGATCAGGACAGTAAAATTGTGGAATTGTAGGATAAAAAAAAATGATTAGAAATAAAAACTGTGACTCTCTTGATGGTCACATGTGTAATGAGACAGAAATAAATTGAGGAGTATGAGAAGAGAAGTGGGTCAGGTCGAAGCCCCTGGGAAACCCTGTCCCATTTCTTAAAGGAGCAGTGCTCAGGCCCCGCCCCCATTCGCTGTCATCAACCAATCACTGTGAAGCACATCTGTTGACATCTCAGAGATGTGTCCTGATTGGCTGAGTGCAGATTGATCAATAGATTAGGAAGGTGGTTACATTAGTTGCTTAGCATTAGAATCATTTAGTTAGATATAGCCGCTAACCAGTTCGAACCAGAGTTAGATCGAGGAATTTTTTATTGATCCTGAAGGAAGTTAATATGTTCAGCTCCCCTTATACCAATGGAAAAACCTTTATATTACTGTTATCAGCTGTTAATTTAGCCTCAACTTCCATTCAAATCAATGCAAAAAAAAATTAGTTAAAAACACTAAAACCAACAGACACTTTGGAAACTTTCGGTCTTAAATTCAGTGTTAGGATATCAAATGTTTTCCAGTGATTGTTTTAAAAACAGGTTTAATCCGATAAATCATTTTTTCCCTCCACATGAGGAGACGAGGAGTGTCTGACGCTGTCAGTGAGTGTGGTGGCCTGTAAGGGACAAACTGTGTGTTTCAGCTGGTCACGTGCCATCACTGTCCCGTGGCGTCGCCTCGCCGCGGCCTCGTCTACGCCGATTCGCTGTCCGTCCTGTCCAGGAGGCTTCCCGGGGGACCCCAGTGGCCCCCCGGAAGCCCCCAGTGCCCCCCCGGCCCACGGCTGCTGTCCAGGCACCACTGCAGACTCCACAGGTAAACACAGGGGCCAATATTAGAATGGTCCAAACAAACACCGAGAGTAAGAAGAGAGCTTCTTCAGTGAGTCACAATCACCATGTGGATGCTAAAGTACTCTAAGTACCCAGATACTAAGGTCAAGTAGTACTGCCAGTATAAATACTGCATGTAGTTCTAGTAATAGTACTAGTAGCACTTGTGAGGTCTGACTCTGTCTGTTTCCCCAGAGCTGATCCCCCAGAATCCCTTGCGGTGGTAGGCTCCAGGCCGCCGGCCAGTATGCGACACCTGCTGGTAACTCACCTGAGGAAGCTGCTGACACTAAGCCCCGCCCACCACAGGAGAGGGCTCCGCCTCCCAGGCTGAGCTCCGCCCCCTGATGGAGGAGTGTCAATGATAGCGCAGTGAGAGCAGCTGGACACGAGAGGGCCCCACAGTGTGTGTGTGTGTGTGTGTGTGTGTGTGTGTGTGTGAGGGTGGTGGTTACCACGGTAGCCCATCCTCATCAGGAGCCCCACACCCCTCAGTAGAGGACCCCAGCCTCCTGAAACTGGTCCTTACAGGGTCGGAGCAGTGAACTCGATCGTAAACAGTGCAGCAGTGTTTCACATTCACGTGTTAGCCACTAATGCTAATGCTAATTCAGTGCTATTTTCTATAGTTCAGCCACGACCTTCAACTGCTACACGCTTCAGAGCCACATGATTAAGATGGTTAGCCTTGATGCTAATGCTAATCTGCTAGGCTAGGCCACTAACTTTCCCTGCTCCGTGTTTCAGATCTTGTTAAGGATATTTAGCCATGATGCTAATGCTAATCCGCTAGGTTCAGGTTCCACTTGTGAAATAACAATAAATATAAATAAATATTTAAATGTGAAAATGTACGTATGAAATATCTAGTTCCAGGTTCTTTACAATGTTTAAATGTGCATGAGAATGGTTAAAACGTTGAAACGTATTTCCTTTCATTTATTTTGTAAAAGTAATGTTATGTTTGATTTGTTTTTGTTCTGCAGAGATGTGAGTTGTTGCGTGCCGGTCTGGGCTGATTAGTTCAGGTGTGACTGAAGCTCTGAGTGCTGCACCTGTCTGGTGTGTGAGGGTGGAGACATGGAGGAGCAGAGCAGGGTGGGGCTGGTTGTACAAGCAGTCTGAGTAACAGTGGGTGAATTGCTCGGCGTCTGCAGATTGTGGGCCAGATAGCAGACACACTTTCTGAACTCCAGCACAGAGCTAAGAACTTTGGACACCACCTGTTGAGAACTGACCGCTCAGCCAGCTGACTCCTCCGGCCTGCCCGACTCACTGACAGCGTATGAACTGCTCTTCATGGGACTGTGGTCGTCTGACAGATGAGACGCTCCTCCAGATGGCGCTCTGAGCCACCCGGTTCCTCTGGTGATGCTGGATGCCTGAAGGACCTCACCTCTCCACCTGTAGGACCTCTCTACTCCGCCTGCATTGGCTCCACACTATCGCACCACCCTCCAACACTTGGATGAGAACTCTTTTGCACCACACAACTCTCAGTGTAGCCGCTTTCATTTGTTGGTCTTTTGAAGATCCAGTAAAGTTCTTTGTTTCTTTTGCACCATGTTGAACTGAACAGGCCTGCAACGAAGAACTTTAATTTATACTATTAAATCTGGCGGATTAGGGTGAAGTTAACATTATGTGAAGGGAAATATTTTGATATTTTATTTTTATTAATTTATTCATTGCTTACTTTAATACAGTTTCTGTTTTCACTTGCAAAGTGTGTACAAGTTAAAAGGTTTTACATACATATTATTTAAAACAACTAGTAACTAGTAAATCATTTGAGTTTTATTTTATTTATATACCCAGAATTTACAAGTATATCTGAGTTACTTTATTAGCTTAAAATAGACTTGGGGCTCTTTTCTCTGGTGGATGGGCCACTCTCTGCTCCAGGCCTTGGTTCTGGCTGTGAGTCCTGCTGCCTCCTGTGGGTTCAGCTCTGAGTCTTGGGATGCAAATTATCGAGTAATCCATTAATCGATAGTTGTTTCAGCTTATCGATTGATTAGTTGATAATCGATAAGTGGGAATTTTTCTCTGAATTTCCCTCTGAATTAATAGGTTCATTTCCACGAAAATGCTGTCTTTCTTATGAAAGAGAAAATGCTAATCATATTCCTTAACAAAACATTTATTCTAAACAGCAGGGAACAGCACATTCACAAATGGAACAGTGCATTAACAAGGCTAATTTAAGGCACGTTGAAACATGAAACATAAGTGCATTGTCTGTCAGCAGCAAACAAATAGAACAAAAATGAAGGTGACTTTAACTTTAAAATGAATTAGTGCACTTTATCTTATTTAGCAGTGTAATAAAATACATAAATTCTGAAAAGAAATGGGCCATTTTCACAGCTCCACTACTTCCTGAAATTAACTGTGCACATTCATTTCCTGTCTTGCATTATTGGCCAAAATGATTAATCCAGGTGTGTCTTGTTGCAGCAGTCTAAACCAGACACACCTGGATTAATCAGTTTGGCCAATAATGCAAGACAGGAAATGAATGTGCACAGCTATTTTCAGGAAGTAGTGAAGCTGTGAAAATACCCCATTAAGCCACGATTGGACTATTAGCACCATTTATAATCCTCCTTTACATGAAAACACAGGCTGCCTGTAAACAACTAAAAACATGGTGGTTCTCACTGCAAAGTGTGAGACCTATCTATTTTTGTTTAAAAATGTGAGCACTTCTCTCCTCACCTCTCTAAACCCCTGTCCGTCCATCTGCAGTAACCATGTCCCATAATGCCCTCTGCCTTCGTGCAGTCACTCGTCATCCCAGCGCTGCGGTGACTATAGGCTGAGAGCTCCTCCCTCCTCGCAGCACGGCTGAATGTGATGTATTGAGGTGATAATTTAGCCAAGTTGTGGAGGAGTTGTACTTTAAAATACTTCCACAGATTGTGCATTTGGCGTCTTTGTTGTCATTAACCAACTTAAAGTGGCTCCGCACCGAACTCTGTCTCGGCCCCTTCACCCTGCCAGCCCACCGCTTCATGTCTGTCTTGTTGTTGTCGTCAGACGCTGACTTCTTCTATGTTCCGGCAAGGACGTCTAGCGTCAAGCGCGCCCTCATGCGGGCTTGCGGGGAATTACAGGTTCAAAATGCAATTAATTGCAAGTAATTTATTTTAATCGAGTAATTTCTTATCAACCGATTAATTGTTTGCATCCCTATCTGAGTCTGTTCTGTTTCCACCTGTCCTCCTGGGACGGGAGCAGTGCGCCCTCCCAGTTGCACTTCTTCTGCAACTTGATGGCAACACCTTTGACCAATTGCACTTGAAGCACTTTTTGCACTTACTAAAAGTTTTCCTTATGTCTGAATTCTTGCTTGTGTTGTATGTCGCTTTGGACGAAAGCGTCCACTAAATTGTAGAATAACACATTGAATGAACAGCAGAACCAGAGCACATAGGACAGAACACAGACCAGATAGAACACAAAGATCACACTGAACGTATAGAACAAATAAAACGGGACAGATGGGGCAAATAGAACAGAAATAAGGATCATGGAACACATAGAACAGATAAGAAGACATAGAACACAGAATGGAGAAATCACCATTCACTTTTCACTGCAGTGTTTTGTGGGCTTTTTTTTTTTGGTTTATCTTGTGAAATAAAAGTGAAAATTCTACTTCCTGTTGTATTTTAATTGGTATTCATCAACATAGTAATCAAACATGTAGAACCTGGGGTGGCTGTGGCTGTGTTCTTCCTCACATCCAGCAGAGGGAGACATGGGTTTGCCTCTGAGTTTATACAACTTGATGTAGAGATCGACACATATAGAAGCTTGTAGAAGTTTTTATCTGAACCAGGAGTGTTTTAAAAGCTGTCAGAAAGGAGCTGAAGCTGCTTCCTGTCGGTGTCATTGGAGACGTGTGGACCTGATACCATCCTGTCCATAGAGGGAGACACTCATTGTACGTCTTGGGAGTTTGGACTTCTGCCTTGCTGCAAGAGAAAAATGCTGCAATCACAGAAACGATGCAGAAGCAAAAAGACTTGCAAAATTACAACAGAAATGCAAACAAAAAATGCTGCAAATATACAGTATAAAAACACACAAAACCCCAAAACAACTGCAAGAGAAAAACGCTGCAGATTCAATCCACAGCAGAAGAGCACCAGGTCGCTCCACACAGATTGGAGTGACCGGCCAAGTAAAACATGTTTCACACATTGTCGCATTTAAAGTGACCTAAATAACCCGTGATACACAACAGAATCACACATTTTGTTTAAGCACTTATGCCATTATTAAAAAAAAACAGTATGAGATTGTTTTTCGGCATATTCACGTTTCTTGATTCAGACATTGAGCACAGAGCCACACAGGGCGACCCCTGCTGGACATTTTTTGGAAAGGTTATTCTGCTATTGGGATCATTTTAACAATTGTATTTAAATTAGACTATTTCAATCAGAATCATTTGCTTATATTTAGTGTTTCTCACTTATCTGGCAGTATATCGTCCAATTTCAAGTATTTTTCTATATAAAAACCAGCATGATTCATGTTATTTTAACCCTTTAGGATCCTTACCCGGACAGTGTTTTTCAGGTTAAAAATCTTGTGTTAATGTATGTAATATCTCCTATTTGAACTACCTTCTTTGCAGAGTGTGTCACGGTGCAGGTGGAAGGACACAACTGCAGGCAGCACAGGTTGATCAAAACTCCTTTATTTCCAAACAACACGAGGATCACAGGGCAGAGCTGAGCCAGCGCAGGCCAGGCATGGTACATGGACGAACACGCCCACAGACCAACAAGGAACCGACCAGACAAACAAGGTGAGCAGGACTTGAAGAGGGGAGACACATTATAGGGCGGTAATGAGGCAGGAGAACAAGAGGAGCAGACAGAAACAGGAGTGACAGGGTAAGCATAAAGGACAAAACGGGCCCAGGGCGCCCCCATATGGCCACAGGGGCAAAGGGCGTAACAGAGAGGGAGACGATCACACTGTAAACATTTTCCTTGGGATAAGAAAAGGAAAATGCAAGTAAATCAAGTTGATCTAATTAATTTATTAACGTGATTGTATTTCCTTGGGTTGTCACCCGAAGCTCCACAGGAACAGCCACCACGGGGGCCTGGTGTGGCCTCCAGAGCTCCACGAGTCCCTCGTCCTCTTCTTTGACGACGGCCCCCACCACGGTGATGGCCGTCCTCTGTTCCTCCCTCTCCTGTGAGACAAAGAGCAAAAATCAGTCTCAACTCAGAAAGGAAAAGCAGACAGAGTCACAAACAGTGAAGAGAAAAGTACCTGGAAGCTCGTGTGGTTGGATGAATGCAGCTGTGGGCCGAAGTCACTCTCCACCATCTTTAAATGGGCGGCCATGGTGGTGGCCTCTCCACGGGACCACCGGCGTTTTCCATCCGGTGGAACGGACATCCTTTATGTGTGAATGGAGAGACTTATGGAGCACTTTGCTGCATTCAATCAAATGTTATTTATATAGCGCTTCACAACAACCCAGGTCGATCAAAGCTCTGAACATGAGCAAAAAAACATGAATAAAAAACAAATATATAAAAAATATGTCAGTTCATTACATAAAAATAAAACCTCAACAGTCAAAGGCTGACCTAAACAAAAGAGTCTTTAGCCGGGCCTTGAACAGGGGCAGGTCCATGATGGAGCGTCACTCCAGAGGCAGAGAGTTCCAGAGTTTGGGCCCGGCCACTGCAAAGGCCCGATCGCCCCACTGTTTACACCTGGACTGAGGGACCACCAAGAGGTGCTGACCAGAGGAGCGCAGGGCTCTGCTGGGCTGGTGAGGGGTCAGGAGGTCACGCAGGTATGGAGGTGCAAGGCCATGGATGGAGCAGAAGACAAACAGAAGGATTCTGAACTGAATTCTGAACTGAACCGGGAGCCAGTGAAGAGAGAACAGTACAGGGGAGATATGGTCGTGTTTGCGTGTGTTGGTGAGGAGGCGGGCGGCTGCATTCTGCACAAGTTGTAGACAGTACAGAGAAGCTTGGCTGAGACCGATGTAGAGGGCGTTACAATAATCCAAATGTGAGCTGATGAAGGCATGGATTGCTGTTTCAAGGTCTTAACGGCTGAGAAATGTCTTGACTTTGGCCAACTGGCAAAGCTGAAAAAAGCTTGCCCTGACCACAGAGTCTATTTGTTTGTTGAGTCTGAGATCATTGTCCAAAGTCACACCAAGATTTCCGACTGTCTGGCTGAGATGGTTGGTGAGCAGTGTGAAAACTGGAGCTGCATTAGATGGACTAGAGGCACCAAAGAGGATGAACTCCGTCTTTGACTCGTTCAGACAAAGGAAGTTTTGTGACAGCCACTGCTTAGTGTCATCCAGACACCTGTGGATGGACTGTGTGTCTGGGGAGTTCTGGGAAACCGGCAGATAGATTTGTAAGTCATCTGCATACAGGTGGAATGAGACATTATGACGGAATATCACAGAGCCCAGGGGCAGCATGTACAGCGAGAACAAAACAGGGCCGAGAATGGAACCCTGTGGCACACCGGAGGACAGAGGAGCTGAAGACGAGGAGAGGTCATTAATCATCACAGAGAAGGATCTATCAGTTAGGTAGGACTTGAACCACTGGAGCACAGGGCCCTGAAGGCCCACTTGCTAGGCCAGGCGAGTGAGAAGGACAGAGTGGTCCACTGTGTCAAATGCTGCAGTGAGATCAAGCATTACCAGCAGCACAGGTTTCTTCGCGTCCAGGGACAGCAAGACGTCATTCTGCACTTTAAAGGGGCACAGCGCAGTTTTAAATATGAAATTATCAATTATTCATACCCACACACGTTTGTACCTTTGCCTGATGGGCAGCAAGAGCTATTTTTGCAAGATCGCAGTCGCTCCTATTTTCCTGTGCAGTGCACTGAAGGCACAGCAATATGAGTGATTCGGGTACGAATCGCTCTGAGCATGAGGTAATGCGCGCTCCCGCTGGCCTGGTAATCCTAAATTTCGCTTTGTCCGCCATTACTCCACCAGATGCTTAGCAACAACAACTGAGCAACTGAGGATGGAGCTTCCAGAAAGTAAGAAAAGACCGGCTTCTAGCACTGCCACAGCTCCAGCAGACTCCACCAGGCAAAAGAAACTTACATTTTACCCAAGCGCTGCTAAAAGAGCGAGGAAGGAGATCCCCTCTTCTGTGCACGTACATGGGCACAAGCCACAGACACGAGCTTTTCACTAAGCTACAGTTACGCCTAAGGCCTGCAGGGGTCGGTGTTTCGCATAAAACGAGCAAAAGGCCGACTCTGTGCTGTGGTGTGTTCTGAAGCCAGACTGAAATCTTTCAAAAAATGTGATTCTGATCCAAAAATGACTGCAGTTGTAAGAAAACCACTTTTTCCAATACTTTAGAGAGAAATGGCAGGTGGGACACCGGTCTGAAATTTGAAAGAACTGCTCGGTCTAGGTTAGGTTTTTTATAAGTGGCCTGACCACGGCCTGCTTAAAAACAGCTGGAACAGACGCTGACCTCAGGCAGGTGTTGAAAAACGAGAGCAGACATGGCCCCACTGTGTCACAAACCTGTTTTAAAACTCTAGATGGGACAATGTCCAGGGGACAGTTTGTTGGTCTCAGCTATTGAATCACCTCAGAGAGCTGAGAGAGAGACACTGGCTCCAACACAGTCAAGACAACAGCAGGGGCAGAAGGTGGGGCGGTAGCTGATGCTAATGCTCTGACAGAGGCCACCTTGTCAGTAGTGATGGAGGAATGAGTCACAGGTGGATTTAGACACATTTTTTAGCACATAATCCGAGGGATTTGTCACAGACTGAATTGTACTGAACAAAACTTGGGGGCGATTGCTACTAGTGGAAATGAACGTTGAAAGATATTTACATTTGGCTTCCTTAACAGCATTTTGGTAGTCAGAAAGACAGTCCCTCACTATACCCAGAGACACATGCAGCTTGTCTTTCTTCCATCTCCGCTCAGCCTGCCTGCAGCGCCTTCTCAGGGACGTGTGGTGTCATTCAGCCAGGGATCTGGTTTAGGCTTGATGGCCCTCAGCTTAAAGGCATTAACACCTGCTAGCAAGTGGAAAGGTGAGTCAACGTCAAAGCATCATGGAGGAGGATAAAGATTCTGCCACAATGGGAAAACAGGAAGTGAAGCCAACAGTCAAAGGTATGGAGAACACATTACAAAGGAAAATAGGTTTAAAGAGAGCTAAACTCAGCCAACTCACAGCAAAAAAGAATGAGGTGCATCTTTATGGATGATGATGGCAATTTGTAGGTGATCAAGACCAAGTTGGCAGTGGAGTTTAATCACTTTTTCGAGGATTTTTGTGAGCTGAATTAAGTTAAGGGGCTCTTTTTGTCAGAAAAGGACATGCACAATGATCAGCAGCAGTGGTTTGAACCCAAGGCAAATTCATTCAGAGAATTTAGTCAGAAACTGGATGCATGGATAAATGTGGCACAAAACCGCATAGAAGCAGCACGGAAAGTGAATGAATGTGTCCAGCCTTCAGATAGTATATCTGTACACAAGCGGCCAGGCACGGGACTTAGTACCAAGTTGTCTACATACGGATCCAGACAACGGTTTCCAGGAGGCAAAAAGACTTTTAAAGGAGCATTTTGGAAATTAATGTAGGATCTCTGTGGCATACATTGACAAGGCTCTCAATTGGGCAGACTATCAAGGCAGACGATGGTGAAGCTCTCAATGCACTTGCTCTCTTCCTCACCGGCTGTTGTAATGCCATGTCAGACATGGAGTTGATGGAGGAGTTGGATAATGTTGCCAACATGCGCGCTATTGTCGGCAAGCTCCCATACAAGCTGAGGAAGAAGTGGAGAAGCTTAGCCTTCGACATTCAGGAGACAATGGCTCAAACACCGAGGTTTAAAGACCTAGTCAGGTTTGTCAACAAACAGGCTAAGGTGGCACCGAATCCTGTGTTTGGAGATATAAAGGACAGTATCAATAAGACCAGCGAAACCTTCAGGACACCTCACTGCAGAAAAGACAAGTGGGAAAACAATTTTCACCACAAATGTTACACCAGTGGACCGCCAGCCAAGCGTCAACACAGATGAAGGTGAGAAGCAGTCTGATCAGTGGGTTTCTAGTCACTTCTAACAAAATCAGTTTGGTGACAGACAGTATCTTCGCCATTGTTCCAGTGTGAGGAAAGGCAAAGAATGGCACCAAAGTGGTTACATCGTATGCCTTCCTGGATCCAGGCAGCACTGCCACCTTTTGCACCGAAGAGCTTATGAATGAGCTCAATCTGCGTGGAAGGAAAATCAATATTCTCTTGACGACCATGTGAGCACAAAAGACTGCATAGCAAAGTCGTAACAGACTTGGAGGTGAGCGGTTTGGAATGCTGCAACTTCACTGCACTCCCAGAAGTCTTCCGTCAACTCACCATACCAGCCAACAAAGGTAGCATTCCACTTCAGAAGGATGTGGAACGGTGGCCTCACCTGGAGCGAGTACATATACCCAACACTGATGCAGAAATGGGTCTGCTAATTGGGACAAATGTGGCAAGAGCAATGGAACCAGAAGAAGTCATCAAGACTGTTGATGGTGGGCCATATGCAGCGAGAACTGTCCCTGGCTGGACTGTGAATGGACCGTTGAAAGAAAGCAGTTATGAACTGTCAAGGGATGAAGTAGCATATGCTCCATCAAACAGAATGTCTGTGGCCAAGCTGGATGAGCTGTGGAACCAGCAATTCAAATATCACCTCTCTGAAGGTAACCAAGGTGAACACTTGGAGTTGTCTAGAGAGGACGTCCAATTCATGGACAATGTTGTTTGCAGGTTAGAGGTTGACTGGGATGATGTGCTTCCAGCTCATCTTGCACAACAGTGGCTTGAATGGACGCAGAACCTGCAGCTGCTCGGTGACGGAGGTTTTAAGCCAGCACATTTTGAGGAACCTGCTCCTGAAACTCGTTTTGAAGTAGAGATCCCAAAAGTCAGCACTAACCTGGGAATCAACCTTTATTGCGTCAAACTGCACAATTTCTTGTCCGTCAAGCCCAGACCCTTTGACCCTCAGTACTGTGAGGATGAGTTTGAGGATGAAGTGATGTGAGATGAAGAGGGAAACACAACTAGGGAGAGGTCAGGCCCAGTGCCTGAAGGAGGAGGAGAGCACCCCCACGACGACACATATGCCTGGAAACACACACATGTACAGGTTTTGGTTGCCAAATAGAGTTGTGTGAGTGTTTGTGTGCTCACCTGTGAATACAAGTCCTGCTACCAGCTTCAGGTGAAAGGTCAACGGCAGGTTGAAGCTGAAGCCCACGGAGAGAACTGAAGGCCGACATGTTAAAACGTTAAACCTCAAACTGAAATAACTCATCTCAGTTAATAAATTAATGAAAGCATAAACAACATATAGACATCAAAAATGTTCAGTTGATCCATCAACTAATGTATCATTCATTATTACATTAATAAAGCCTAAACTTGAAACTGATTCATTGCTATAAGTTCCCAGTTTGACTGAAGAACTGCAGAAGTTACCTGCGCCGCATATCGCGGAGAACAGCGTGTGGGCGGCCAGGTGAGTCCAGCCATGGGTCCGAGGAACATGGGTCCTTCTTTGAGGACGGCCCCCACCACGGCGACGGCAGTCCTCGGTTCCTCCCTCTCCTGTGAGACAGAGAGCAGAAATCAGTCTCAACTCACAAAGGAAAAGCAGACAGTCACAAACAGTGAAGAGAAAAGTACCTGGAAGCCTGTATGGCTGGATGAATGCTGGGGGCTGAACTCATTCTCCATCTTTAAATGTGTGACCACGATGGCAGCCCCAGCTGTAGAGGGTGGTCCCTCCACGGGGCCACCGGCATTGTTGGTCCATCCTGTGGATGGAAGAAATATGAGACACGGAAACAGATTTTCTTCTCTCCATCCCTCCGTTTTCGTGCGCGTGTGTGTGTGTGTGTGTCTCACAGTGAAGCAGTCAGTAGTAACTAAACTGTAACTAACCTCCTTCAGGCGGATCCTCCTCTCCCTCCTCCCTTGGTCCAGGTGGGCACCAGGATCTGAGGAACAAGAGGAGGAGAGTCAGAATTGTATTTTTGGCGTCAGGCTGAAGCTGCTAGCTGAGGAAATCTGTACCTCCACCACCTCTCCCTCCACGGTGAGGAGCCCGGTGTGGAGCTGGCACTCTCTGGTACCAGGGGCGAGGTGGTGAAGAACCGGGCGCCCTGGGTGATATTTATTAAAACTGAGGGAGACCCTCCCCTCAGGGCATACCCGGTCATGAAGAGGGTCTCCCCCACTTTAATTCGATGAGCAAACTGCTGTCACTGCTGTGCAGTAGCTGCCATCAGTGCAGGCAGCTACGGAATTTTTCTTTTGCTCTCGCTGGACTGCCAGGAGATCACCCTCTTCCTCTTCCTCTCCCCGGCAGCCACCACCAGCAACTTTACTGGTGATGGCGAGTCTTAGTTGGGGTCTGGGTGACATTCTGCAATGATGAAAAAGAAGAGAGATTAATGGACACACTCAGAAAGAACTCCATGATCATGACAGCTTCCAGTTTTCCTCACTTTCCTGATCTTTACAGAACATACTGAGACAGTGACTGGACTCTGACAGTAAATAAATATCTTTACATTATCAGCTGTTTGACTGCTCAGTGCACACACACTTTAAACTGGCTTTATAATGAGGATGGCATTAAAATACTGCAACACAGACACACACAGACACACACAGACACACACAGACACACACAGACACACACAGACACACACTGGAGGAGAGGAAGAGATATATCGTATTAGTCCAAATATAAGATGACATTTTTTTCCAGAAATGGTATTCTCAAAAATGGGGACTTGCACAAAGGTGTTTCCTCCCAAGCAATTCAGAGTTGCATCAAGCAGACGTACCCCTCAGTGGACCCGGTCTGGCTGAAGCACTTGGTGCAGCGGCTTAAAAAAAAGGGGCTTCAAAGTGGAACTTTAGTGAGGCCTGAAAAAGCTGCAGACACACCGTCTGCTTCAGACATGAAGACAGCGCCACAGAGGAAGGCTGCTGAGGGAGGAGTGACGCCGCTAAAGCACCTGGGAGACGAAAGAAGACTGAAAATTAAATTAACAAAGTTTTTCTACTTTTATAATGTGAAGTCTCAGTTTGATTTCTTTAGATGTATGAAGTCGCGCAGGTGTTTGTAAAGGCTGAATGTTGGATCAGGCAGAAAACTGTCTTGCCTCAAGCACATTTTAAAATAAACCGTCCCATTGTCCTGTCACAGAAAAACACCCAACAGTCCCACATGATCAATCAGAAGGAGGAATGATCCCTGAAGTGTGCTGTTCAGGGTTATTTGTAACTTGAAGCAGCATCCATACTTCCACCATTTTCAAAATATGTAGCAATTTATCACTGAGCCTCAAAAGTGAACATAGACATGAATGAGAAGTATCCGGGCTGACGAACAGGCAGCTTGAGGAGATCACATAGTGAATTTCAGTGAATGTTAAAGATGGCCTCAGCCATGTTGAAGGAAGCTTCAAGTATCTGCTGTTGTGGATCTCTGACCTTCAATCCCTAAAATCATATACATGCAGTTTACCTTAACAACCTCAGAATGCAGTAACAAAAACATTATCTGCTTTCAGTAGAATCCACAAATTCTTTAACTTCAATACTTAAAGGGGCTGTATCATGCAAAACTCATTTCTGTATGTTTTAACCTTGTTATATAGTTATTTACTTCATTATTACATTAATAAAGCCTAAACCTTAAATGGATTCATTGCTATAAGTTCCCAGTTTGACTGAAGAACCGCAGAAGTTACCTGCGCCGCATATCGCTGAGAACAGCGTGTGGGCGGCCAGGTGAGTCCAGCCACATGTGTCCCATCGGCTGAAGACGAACCTTTGGACGGCCGGAGGCAGGCGGTCCTGACAAAACCTCTGGACGGCTGCAGAGACAAAAGACCGAGTAATGCTGGCGTGTTTACACACCGTGATGACAGCTCAGCTGTTCCTTCAATCCCTCATCACCACCGGCTGCTGCTCTGCTGAAACAGTGAAGAGAAAAGCACCTGGAAGCTCGTGTGGTTGGACGAATGCAGCTTCGGGCCAAAGTCATTCTCCACCATCTGTAAATGGGCGGCCATGATGGCGGCCTCTCCACGGGACTGCTGGCATTGTTGTTCCATCCTGTGTTTGAGACATCGGTGTCACGGTGCAGGTTGTCTCTGTCATTGTCTGTCCCTGTATGTCCCATTTTCTTCTCTCCATCCCTCTGTTTTCGTGTGTGTGTGTGTGTGTGTGTGTGTGTGTGTGTGTGTGTGTGTGTGTGTGTGTGTGCGCCACAGTGAAGCAGTCAGTAGAAACTAAACTGTAACTAACCTCCTTCAGGCGGACCCTCCTCTCCCTCCTCCCTTGGTCCAGGTGGGCACCAGGATCTGAGGAACAAGAGGAGGAGAGTCAGAATTGTATTTTTGGCGTCAGGCTGAAGCTGCTAGCTGAGGAAATCTGTACCTCCACCACCTCTCCCTCCACGGTGAGGAGCCCGGTGTGGAGCTGGCACTCTCTGGTACCAGGGGCGAGGTGGTGAAGAACCGGGCGCCCTGGGTGATATTTATTAAAACTGAGGGAGACCCTCCCCTCAGGGCATATCCGGTCATGAAGAGGGTCTCCCCCACTTTAATTCGATGAGCAAACTGCTGTCACTGCTGTGCAGTAGCTGCCATCAGTGCAGGCAGCTACGGAATTTTTCTTTTGCTCTCGCTGGACTGCCAGGAGATCACCCTCTTCCTCTTCCTCTCCCCGGCAGTCACCACCAGCACCTTTACTGGTGGTGGCGACTCTTAGTTGGGGTCTGGGTGACATTCTGCAATGATGAAAAAGAAGAGAGATCAGTGGACACACTCAGAAAGAACTCCATGATCATGACAGTTTCCAGTTTTCCTCACTTTCCTGATCTTTACAGAACATACTGAGGCAGTGACTGGACTATGACAGTAAATAAATATCTTTACATTATCAGCTGTTTGACTGCTCAGTGCACACACACTTTAAACTGGCTTTATAATGAGGATGGCATTAAAGGATAAGTTCGGTTTGAACAGTTTTCACGTTGTTTATAGAACGGAGTAGAACAATATGCTCACCCAGAAGGGTTTTCTGATCCAATAAGTGGTTCGGGAAAAATTTAGATCCAAAGTCGAACTGCAGACATCCGTATACTGTTAGCCAATGGGGCATGTGTGGCGCCGGCTCCCTAAACGGCTTTAATCATCCAAAAACTCAGTTTCACCAATATTTCCTCATGGTTCGCTCACGCCACTCCCCCACGACAGCCCGGTGTTGCAAAATACATGCTGTTGTTGCGGTTTTACAGATCTCTGAATTGAATGCGGCGATTAGGATGTAAACTGAAGTACATTCACCAAGAGACACAGTATGTGGCGCTGTGCACCCAAGTTGTTGGTCGCCACCCGCTCCAAAGAAGAATAAGATCTTTGAACTGCAAACTTCTTCTTCTTCGGAGCGGGTGGCGACCAACAACTTAGGTGCACAGCCGTTTTGGGAGCCGGCGCCACACATGCCCCGTTGGGTAACAGTACACAGACGTCTGCAGCTCGACTTTGGATCTAAATTTCTCCCAAACCACTAATTGGATCAGAAAACCCTTCTGGGCGAGTATATTGTTCTACTCCGTTCTATAAACAACGTGAAAACTGTTTAAACCGAACTTATCCTTTAAAATACTACAGGACACACACACACAACACGGGAGGAAGAGGAAGAGCGATGCGTATGAAAGATTGACAGGTTGATTGGAATAAGCTTATATACCGGAGTTCAATGACAAAGAACAGGAATTTTTATGCCACTGAAATAATTTTAGGAAATAAAGTAAAAATTCAGAAAAAAGAATGTCAAAGCTCACACAGACATAATCCAATCAATGGATTATTTTTGTTCAAACAAAAAATATGTACGCTATTTTTTCCTTAAATTCTGATTATTTATAAAAATAAAGTCTTGATTTAGAGAGTCACTGCAGACCGCATCGGAGCTTTGATGATTGTTTTAACAGCAGCAGAAAATGCTAACGGTGGTCGGTCACCGGTTAACAGGGACACCAGATCATCTGAAACCTCACGTTTACCGCTTCATGAAAGCTCAGCAGCAGACCGTCACAGTGCCAGATGTGAGAAAATAACAGAATGACTCCGGTACTGATGAAGACCCGTCTCAGTTCCTCTTCTAGAGATCGTGTGAGTTTCGTTAACCAGCCAGTGTTTTGAACCTCCTGAAGATCCGGTGTTGTAGTATTTTCTGACTCCCCCTTCACGTGAACTTCGTCGCCACTTCACTCGGTTTTCTGTTGTACAATTACTGTTGTTTGTCATTTTAGAGTTCAGTGTGATTAAGTAGCGAACCGTTTTTTTCAAAAGAAAATCAAACAATCAATCAATCATCAGCATATTTGCAGGTGAACTCACCGCTGAGCGGGGTTTTAGGTAGGGGTGAGCCGAATACTCGTTTTAAACGAGTACTGGTTACGGATAATGCATTTTTTCCGTATCCGAGTACAGTCCGAGCATTGTCCGTCATACTCGTGCTGATGGGAAATCCTCATCAGTCTTTCATTCCGCTCCGTGCTCGACCGAGACGGCAGGATCCTTGTGAGAGAAGCCAATCAGTGCTGCTAAATTTAAAATTCGGTATTTAATTTCATTGTAGCGTGCATTGTGCTTGAGGAAAACCTTTTAAAGTCGAAACGTCGCAGGACTGTGCACGCTTGAGTTTGATTTTTTTTTGGGAGGGGGGGGTTAAGTTTCCCTTGTGGTTTTTTCCACCCTTTTTTCTCTTCTTTTTCATAATAATTTGGGCTTGTGCTCCAGCGGGAGGCTGTGATCTGTGGGACAGAGATGATAACTGGACCGAGGTCCACTACGATCGGCGCTGCAGCCGCGGACAGGACCAGGAGGCTCAGCAGGGCGGATCAGAGGTTTTCCGGGACACTGGGAAGATTCTGGTGGGGACCGTGGGGGGAGGCAGTCCCAACCCAGGAAGGCCTGTTCCTTTCCTTGGACTCCGGCTCGAGTCCGGACAACAATTATAGAGAAGCTGTTCTGTAAATTCACTCACACACTTAAAAATATTCATGTTATGTCTCAATAAAAATACTTGTTCTGTAAATAGTTCCTTTACTCTTGTGACCAGAAATATTCAAATCTTTGTTCTGAGGCTCTTGTGTGAATAAATAATCAGTTTTGTAACTTTAAAAATGTTCATGTTCTGACTTAAAAAAAAAAAAAACTTTGTATCAAAAAAACTACATTCCATCATTGAGACTGTTCTGTAAGTATGTTTCAAATAAACAATAAGTACAGCAACTTCTGAGCAATCCATATCAATTTCAGACTTAAAATAATGTTCCAATTTCTGCCCCACCCGATTTCCGGTTAAACCACGCCCACTTCCGGTTTATGCCACGCCCCCTCCAAGGACAGATACGGATACATATAATTTGGATTGGTAAACAGATACAGGTACTCGCTCATCCCTAGTTTTGGGTCTCTGTCAGACTCCATCCTGAGATTCCTCGTCTCAAGCGCTGCGGGATAAAAACGCTTTGCTCAGTGAATTTTGGTGAAATTACGTCCGAGACGTCTCTGGGCAACCGCAAAACATCTGAAACCAGGGGGTAAGGGACATAGATTTTTTTTTTTTAATGGAACTTTAATTTGCCCCCTACTTTTAAACGTGCTTCGCAGAATGCAAACTCTGCGATGCTGAAATTGCTAGAGGAGGTGCGCGATCTTGTTCATTTGCCACTAGTAATTTGTTGAAACACCTCAGAGCGAAGCAGGTGGACGAGTCTGACGAGAGGCTGACGCCGTTGTGCTGGGGAAAAAAAAACTCCTGCAGCCAACTCGACGGGAAACTCTGCAGAAGACCAAGAAACTGAAGAGCACCGATCCAAGAGTAGTACAAGTAACACGAGCAACTCTTAAAAATCAGGGATTGTTCTTTGACTTTAGTTCATAAAAAAAATCATTGAAATGAGTACATTTAAAAAAATTAGTTCATGTAAAATGTAAAACTCATACAAAACTGTTTTATCTTGCACTTTAGTTCATTTAAAAAAACGTTAAAATAAATTCATTTGAAAAAGTATATAATTTAGAGTTGTTTGTTTACATCTTGTACTTCAGTTCATTAAAAAAAATTAAATTCAGAAATCGTTTTATCTTCCACTTAAAGGTGCTGTAGGCAGGATTCTGCATCTCCGCCATCTTGCTTAGGGTTACCTAAGCAAGATGGCGATTTGACCAATCTAAGATGGCGATTTGAAACCCAGCACAGCCAATCCTGTCCTGTTTTCTCTGACATCACGTCCTTACGCAAGTTAAGCCCCTCCCACAAGAACGTGTGACGAACGCCCCTCGACCAATCACGGTTAGAGACTCAGGGGCTCTTCTGATTGGTCAAAGATACCTGGAGCTGACAAGATTCCTTTTCAGCTCAGAACAGAGACAGATGGAAACGCTGCGCCCTTGCGGTAGTGCAATTATGCTACACTCCTAAAGGATTATCAATGGATACTCTAACATTTAATCCAAAGAAAACACAGAAAAATTAGCATTGACTAGCAAAATCCTGCCTACAGCACCTTTAATTGCATTTAAAGCTATAGTGTGTAACTTTGGTTGCCCTCTAGCGGAATTCTGCGTTCTTACATCAATAAAGCCGGCGCTTCCACATGACGTACGCCCGGGTGTCCCCCCAACCTGTCACGGTGATTCGCATTTCCACAACGCGAATCACCGAAACGGTTTTTATTCTGTGTGAATAAGGACAGCTGGTGAAAAAAAGATGGACTCTTCCGGAGAGGTAATTATTGTTTGCTTTTTTTTGCCACAGAAACGCAAATAGCTTATTACAAACGGGAGACAAGGTGCCTGCTAGTTTGTAACTGACAGGTTAGTGGATGAAAAGACCCAGTGGTCGTCAGCGGAAATCACTGGTCTCCAGTAGCTGCTTCTTGATGAAAAACGCAGTGTTGCACACAAAGTACAGTGTCAACACTGCTAAAGGCTAACGCTGCTGGTGTTCGACCGTCGAGTTTTTTTTTTCTCCTCTCCGTTGTCCGGGCGCTGCACAATTTAACGCAGGCGGGGCGCATGGACTGAAAAGGTCTGGCAGAAACCCTGAAGTAGCATGTTGCTTCCTCGGTCTGCCTGAGACTGTGAGCTGAGCCTGTTGCTGTGAGACCCTCCCGTCCTCCCCCTCCCTTCTTGTTGTGACGTAAAATGCGTAATTTCCTGCTCGCCAGTGTGGGAATGTCGCCGGTCGACACGCAAAGCAAGAATTATATATTTTGAAAAATCCTGCGACATGTTAGAGGAGCTGATCTGCTTAATCTGCATTTTGTCATCTCCACTAGTAGTGGCTTGGCTACAACGGACATTCATAGACATTTAAAAGTTACGCACTATAGCTTTAAAAAAAAGTGTACAACTCAAAGAGTTGTTTGTTTTATTTTTCAGACTATTATTTTGGACTTGAACATCGTGGCTGTGCTGCCTTTTTTAAAAAGTAAATGTCATTTTTCAAAAATGATCTGTCATTGCATTATTTTAAATTTTATGTGTCAAAAGTATCAGTATGAGCACTCCATCGGTGAGTACTGAAGATGAAGTACTTGTACTTGGTATTGGTCTGAAAAAAAGTGGTATTGAGCATCCCTGCCTTTCACCATTGGAGAGGCTAATCTGCGCTGCTGCGCCAGGTTCTATGTACAACTCAATCACTCCCTGAACTTCAGGAGACTCTTTGCTTCCTGTCTTTCATGATAGGACGAGCTAATTAATGCAGGTGTGTCTGACCATTACTGTTGTGGTTACAGAGGTCAGGGACACCTGGATTAATCAGCTCGTCCTATCATGAAAGACAGGAAACAAGGAGCCCCCTGAAGTTCAGGAAGTGGTGAAGTTGTGCATAGAGTCCATTGGTCTGATGCCTCACCCTCTTGTGGAAGCTGTGTCTGACACGCGTCACGATCCACGCTGCTGGAAACACCATCACTTTCCTCCAGATTCCTTAAACTATGTCCTGGTGTGGAGGCCACTGGAGAGAGCAAAAATGTACCTCTACCCCTGCCAACCCGCTGCAATAGGGTGGACGTCTCTGTACACTGCCCCCTCCAAAAAAACACACTATTATCCATCATGTACACACAATACAACAGCCCTTGTGTGCGAAAATAACCAACAAATAAATCATTATTGAATAAGAGAAGAAAAAAATCACAGGATTCCACATAAAATCAAGCAAACATCAGCATTTCAAACCACCAGTATAGACCCGAGCTGATAAACCAGTCAGTAGGAGAAAACGCCACCATTTCCTATACAACACTGCCCCCTAGTGGTGTGATGTGTACCGCGGCCAGAGCAGACGAGAAGACGCTTCCTCAGTCCAGCCACGTGGATATGGCAGGCCATTACCTGGACACGCAGCGCCGCCACCGCCGCTGGTCCGCCGCGTGGTCTCTCATCACGCGGGATTCACTTTGCGGGCTTTTCTAAATGGGCGCACTCCAGACAGAGCGGAGCCCACTTCGCGACCGTCTAGAACAGGGGTGTCAAACTGCATTCCTGGAGGCCGCAGCCCTGCATGTTTTCCATGTCTCCCTGCTTCAACACACCTGAATCCCATCAAGACTGATGGCCGAGTCCGGCAGAAATCCCGATAACGAGCATCATTACAATCAGCTGTGTTGACGCAGGGACACATGAGCAACATGCAGCCCTCGAGGACTGGAGTTCGTTCATGTTTTGTTTTCTCCAAAAAGAGAAAGGAGACGACGGTAACAATTTCGCCCACAACCGCCGTTAATTACTTGCAATAGGAATGATAATACGGGTCAGTCGAGTTACAAAACACACTCCCTCAAACGCCTCCAACCCCAAACTAAACACACAAACATATGAACAATATATACACATTTACCTGAAAAAGTAATGATAAGGCGGGTCAGTCGCGTTGGCTGCAGCCGGGCCCCAAAACACACTCCCGGCAGGAGATCACAAAGATGTAACACTGCACTATACCAATCACCATAGCCCCCATCATTTAAACATCCCCAAATACAGAGCGCAGGGCGACCATTCTTACCTCTACCGCCTCCAAACCCAAACTGACGGGACGAGAACCAGTGCGACTGTTCTTCTTCTTCTTCTTCTTTAAGGTTTAATGGCGGTTGGCAAACTGAAATGGTGCATTACCGCCACTAACTGGTATGATTAGACAAGGATGACGCGTAACCTAGATTGTAAAAAATAAATAAATAAATAAATAAATTACTAATAACTAAATACGATTGTACAATTCAGTCTCCATCAAAAATGTCCATAAAGCTGTCCTCCCTGCACTGTTAGCAGATTCTTGTGAAAGACTAACCAGGTCCAGTTTTTGTTTCAGTCTAGCCAGTCTCTGTACCAGTGCGACTGTTCACGTGACCAGCGCCTGTTCACGTCAGTAGGTGCAGGAGGCGTTCAAGGGCGAACGCGCGACTCGTAAAACTGAAATGACGGCAAGTGGAATAATGGACTGTCTATGGACTGTCCCGTTACACTTTGACGGTCAGTCTCCTGCTCATACTGAAGGACCATTTGTTCGAACACAGTGAGGATTTCTCCAGCTGCAGCACTGAGTCGCTCCTTAATAAACCCTCTAAAATCCTGAACTGAAGTCATTTTTGCACAAGACGACGAAATATTTCCTCCGAGAGGCAGAAAGGCTTCCGCTAGTTATTTGTTCAAGTTTTACTGAAAGCAGCTTCTTCTTCACTTGTTGTTTTTAGGTCAGCGTTATACTGACATCTACTGGACACAGGGGGAACTGCAGGTCATTGGCCCGATTTTAGTTGGAGCTTTTTTTTATGAGCGAACAGTTGTATATATATATATATATATATATATATATATATATATATATATATATATATATATATATATATATATATATATATATTTTTTTTTTTTTTTTTTTTTTTTGTTTTTGTTTTTGTACAGCTATCAACCGACTGAATGTATGGAGACTTAACTCTTTTTGCAAATGCATTTTCTCAAGTTTCTCTCTCTTTTTTTTAAACAACCAAGCATACATACAGACGCAATGGGATTCTAAATTTGAGTAATGCATCACTTCATACTGAAAAAAGCAGCAGACTTCAAACTTCACTTGTCACCTAGAATGCCCTAACACAGGTTCAGGGTGTAACTCTAGCACTCATCTCGGTCAACGGGCCCCAGATTTTTAAATAATCCTCTTGCCTATCTATCAGTTGTAATCTTTCATTTCTTCATTTCATTTCTTCATTTCATTTCATTTAGCAGACGCTTTTGTCCAAAGCAACATACAACACAAGCAAGAATTCAGACATAAGGAAAAACTTTTAGTAAGTGCAAAAAGTGCTTCAAGTGCAATTGGTCAAAGGTGTTGCCATCAAGTTGCAGAAGAAGTGTCAACTAGCATCTCCCCCGCTTTTTTTTTCTCAACTTAGTCAGTGCTAAATAAGAGCTGGGTTTTGGACCACCTGACTGATTTTAACCCTAAGGTGGAGTTGGATTAAGTGCCTCGATGTTCTCTGAACAATTGATTTTCCAATCGTCTCTTAAAATTAGACAGGGACTCAGCAGAACGCATGCATTTCAGAATATTATAGCCATTTTGTCCAACCAGCCCTTTAATGAAACTCCTCCTGTGGTTTTCCAGAGCCTCAGCATGAGATTTGGTGAGCATTCAGCCCATTTTCCTTCAGTCCCAATGGGCAGAGCACAGGTCCAGGTATAAATACAAAGGACAAGGCTTTGCCCATGAAGGAAACAAGCTTGGACCACAGCAGCTTTATCTTCAGATATGAGTACAATATGTGTCAGAGGCACCACGGACAATGTTGTATGTCCAACATAGGTCTGAGCTTCTAAATCCCAGTCTTGTGATTTTACTTTGAGTCTATTAAAACCCATTAATTGTTTTGTAGAGAATCAGACATGTCTGAAATAAATTGCGGGGATTGTCCCAGACAGTTTTCATGCCATCATGGAGAGAACCCTCCTCTACTGCATCCTGAAATATTGTTGTGGCTATTTGTCTAGAATAGAAAAAAATCGAAACTTCACTTAAACTTCGAATTGCCACTGATGCTCCGTGGGTTGTGGATCACGCTGGCAAAAGAAGCAATGTCCACAAAATTCCAGTGAGTTTTGTCTTGGTTTATTTCCTAGAAGCAAGCAAACACATCGGGTCTTCACTTCCTGCTCTGCCTCTCTTGCTCTGGTAAAAAAAAACCATCAGCCCACCCAGGTGCATGCTGGTCCTATGACTGCAACCTCCCTAAATAACCTCTAGATGCCCGTGGTAATAATTTAATCTACAAAAATACATCATCAATTTGGCTTCAAGCTAAACTCAACAAATGTTCTTTTGATGAATAAAGACTAGTGTCCCAGCTGTTATTTGGAGAAGAGTGAAAATCAAGTCTGTTATGTTTGACCATAAAGCTGTGCTCTTCTTCGTGGACGTTTAGTTTGTCTGCCTCATGCAGTTGCAGCACCTCCTGTTTTGACCTGGTGGAATTATCCAGACAACTACACAGTTAGAAAGCATTATTTTAATTGATTTTTTAACTACATACACAGAATAATACCGAGGTCTGGACATTCGTGTCCTCACAGCTCCGGCCCTGTACACAGCACTTCATAGAGGAACTTTGAAAATAAAACGTCTTTATTGAATCTAATCAGAACAGAGCTGGTTTGCAGGTCGACTGTGTTTCCTCTGTAGGAACAGCTCCAACAGCAGAATCACAAGGAGGAAGGAGGTGGAAGGAGGCGCAACTGTGGGAACAAGAATGAATAAAGTAATCAGTCAAGATTACAAGAAAGAGAAAGAGGCTGCATGATATAATCCATAGAAGAAGGAGGAGAAGCAGGAGGAGGAGGAAGAGGAGAGAGAAGGAGGCGAACAAACAGGGGAGGGAAGAAAAAGCAAGAGGAGTAGGGGAGAGGAGGGGAGAGAGAAGAAGCAGGAGGACAGAGAACGAGGGAAGAGGGCGAGGAGAAGCTGGAGGAGAGAGGAGGACGGAGGAGGAGGAGGAGGAGGAGAAGCAGGAAGAGAAAAGAGAGAAGGAGAGAGGAGCAGGGGGAGAGAGGAGGTGGAGAGAACTGACCAGGAGGGATGGGGTGAGAGGAGAAGAGTATGAAGAGGAGGAGAGGAGAAGAAAGAGGGATAAGGTGTGTTCAGGAGCTGTCTCGGTGTGTAGGAGGAATGACTTCCAGGTTCTCTGAAGTGAACAAAGCATCTGTGCACTGCAGCTTTTATTCAAAAACCTTTGAAGTTATTTCTCTGGACTTTTGAAAAGTTCAAATATTCCTGCTTTTGTTCTCCAAAGAACACTTTTCACTTCATGACACCTGAAAAAAAAAATAGAAAAGACCTTTAAATGACCTTTAAAAGACTTTATGATTCAGAAGAGTCATATGGTACACATTCACCACCACCACCTCCTCCATCTCCACCTCCATCTGCTGCTTCTTCTCCACCTGTTCTTCCAACTCCACCTCCATTATTAATGATTCTGACCACAAACACAAAAGTTACAGCAATTAAACTACAATAAAATGACATGAAAGTCAATGAAAATATATGAAATTAAATTAAATGAAATAATCAGGTTCTGCCTCCCAGAAACAATCATATAAAATGGAATGAGTCATATCTATCGAAAACTATATATTCTTTATTTTTTTCTCCTGATAGCAGTTTATGGGTACTGATGTTACACGCATTATTTAGTTGATTTGTGATAAATACATTACAGTTCAATGTTAAGTTGGAAATTCAGTTGTTTTTAATGAACAAATAATAATAAAACAATAATGAAGACAGTCGTTTGTACATAGTACACTCAAAGGGTTTTTTTTCAGATCTTATGAAAATGACAGATTGTGAGGTGACAAATTGGATTTATAGAATTAGTAGTTAGAGTACTTTTGTTGTATTTGCTGCATTTTCAATGCCAAAGTTTGTTTTCGTTACTGAAAAATCCCAACACTTCGTTGCCAGGGAAAATAGGAAAGTAACTAAAGTTTCTTTCTAAAGCCCTTTTTCACAGATAAAATCACAAAGTGCTGTCCAGTGCAGAACAGTCCCGCCTTTTTCATCTTTCCCCTCTGTGATTGGCTCAAGCGAAACGACGCCTGCTGCATCACTGGAGGACAGCAGTGTCTATCAAAAGGGGGCGGGGCTTGCAGCTGGAGTTGATAAATTGAGGAGGCTGAGAAACTGTGGCGGAGAGAAAGCCGGAGGAGAAACTGCTGCTCAGCCGGATAAAACTCGGATGAACCAGCGGTTACCGGACGAGAGGGAGCGGAGTTTCCAGCAGAGATGGAGGAAGACCACAGCGAGCAGATGAGACCGCTCCTCACATCTGTAAGTTCCCCTCAAGTGTACCTGTTAGCCGGCAGCTAGCGCCTCCTCTGCCGGCGGGGGGGCTGTCTTGCTGTCTCCGGGGAGCGGGGCAAAAAGAGGATTTTTTTTACCCCCGAACAGGGTGCCTTCTTCCGGGGAGAAGCTGGACCTAGTCAATTTAAGCCACTGTCAGTGACCGGAGGAGTTGTTACAAAGCTTTTAGCAGCCGAGCGCTCTTGTTTTAGAAGGGACCACGTTTCTGCCAGGAAGTGAAAGAAACTTTACGGAACTCCATCTGAAAAACTCAAAATTGTTGGTTCGGAGGCTGTTCTAAAAGTCTGTGATGTAGACTTAAAAACCATAAAGGCAGATTTTACTGCTCACGTACCGGCCTTACAATCGGAATCGTTTCCATCCGTAAAGATGCGATGGTTTATCTGAAAGTCTCATTTTTGTACTTGTTGCGTTGCCATTACTGTCACTGTTTCTTCCGCTTACATGTGCTTCTTTTTACCCTTTAAAATCTAAAATAAACTTGCGCAATTACTTACTAAGCTTTTACTTGCATGCCGAGCTGAAGAGGATTTCAAATAAAACCCTTTAAGTTCTGGGACGTTTGTGTTCAGCATGTAGGTTTGCCTTTTGACATAAATGAGTAAAATTACCGTTCTATGTAACTGAGTTTGGTGTGCACAGCTGTATCCCGAGGGTGAGTTGTTTCTCCTTTAGGCTGGTGAGTTTGAGGCTTTATTATTGATATGATGAGGTGTCCTTAAGACACGCGCTTTTGTTGACACTGAATCCTGACCTGATGATAGGTGTCTGAACTTTGACCTTTGAAACGGATGTCCTGTTGGATGCTGTTCTCCTGTTGCCATGGCAACAGGACTGATTCATTCAGAGTTGGCTTGAAGGTAACTGAAAACTTTCTGCTGCTTGCTCTCTCACGTTCCACTTTCTCTCTCCTGTAACACGTCTGATTTTAAGCTTTTAAGCATTTAAAGTACGCGGGACAGGTCCAAGTCTTCAGGATCACTGGCTCTGTTCTCCCTCTGGGAGTCTGAATGTGTGTGAAGAATGTGATTAATGTGATGGGAACAGTTTATTTGAACCGAACTTGAAATCAGTCAACCAAAAAAAAACAACCATTAACCACAAAAGTGAGGTAAAAAGCTTAAAAAGAAACTTCAGAAAAATCTGAATAAACACAGACAGTGGGCGAGGCTACAGTAATACATACTACAAAGACTACAGAGACGCAATTAATCACAAACTGATACAAAAGGGTTATAAAGAGATTTCTGAAAATTCTAAGAGAACACAAGTAGACACTGAATGGAACTGCACAGAGAGGCAGACTGCAAACGAACACAGCACCTACAGACACACAGCAGCAACAAAGAGACAGGCTGCAAAGAGACTTACAACAGCAACAAAGAGATTGCGAAACAGACACAGTAGCAGCAGACTACAAAGAGGCACAGCAGGAACAAAGAAACACAGCACCTGCAAAGAGACACACAGCAGCAACAAAGAGGCAGGCTGCAAAGAGACTTACAGCAGCAACAGACAGACTACAAAGAGACACAGTAGCTGCACAGAGACGCTCAGCTGTTAGCCGCTACGAGCCGCTGTTGTCTCTGTGCAGGTTTGTGTCTTTGCTGTCTGTCCCTGCTGACTCCTGCTGACGTCAGCAGGCTCGTCTCCTCACTCCCTGCTGGGAGGTGAGACCGGATCCAATCAGGACCTCCAGAGTCTGAGGAGGATCCCTAGAGGACGAGAGACTGAAGATGATCTGAGGCCTGTGAAGGTTCTCGCTTCATTTACCCCCCCCCCCCCCCCCACACACACACACACACACACACACACACACACACACACACACAGGAAGGCGAGACTAAGAGCATCTATAAAGATATGAACAGTGACTGCAAACCATCACAAAGTTGATAAAAAGTGAACTGAAAGACTTGAGCTTTTCTCTTTCAGAAATGTTGCGTGTGTTTCTGTGTGTCTGGTGCTTCCGTTAGTATGTGTGTGTTATAAGGATCGACCAATTATTGGCCTGGCCGATAATATCGGCCGATATTGGGCATTTTTCTAATAATCAGCATCGGCCTTTTTTTCCACCAATATCCGATAAAAAATTTTTTTTACCGTATTTCCCGCACTATAAGGTGCACCTAAAAGCCTCTAATTGACTCAAAGCTCAACTGTCTGCCTTATATTTCGGTGCGCCTTTTTTTTCAGAAAATACGGTAATAAAGACCACCCGGTCGTCAGTCTGTTGTCTTGACTACGGCTCCCATAATGCATTGTGATGTGATCACATGAGCAAACAACTTCTGCTTGCTTGTAGCTAAGCTAGCCAGTTCCAAAGAACGGCAAACATGAAGCTTGAGGCAGATTCTCCGCCTCTAACCCGTCAGTCACCAGAACCACAGTTTGTCCTCCAGTCTCCCAACCGGAGAGCACGGCGCGCGGCTGCACAGCCGCGAGGAGCGGCCCGACGCTGGCGGACAGCCCGCTCGCCGGGACGCCAGGAGCGGTCGGCCGGCAGCGGTCAACCGGCAGCGGATTACAGTCCAGTCGGCCCCACGCATCTTCCGCCACGCACTCACGCCACACATTGAAAACTGAAAAAAAAATGACCGGTAAATGTGTCTGGTGCTGCTGTGGAACCGGGAGGAATCAAACGCACGCCTGTCACAGACCGACCGCTGATTTTTTTTTTTTTCCAGTTTTCAATGTGTGGCGTGAGTGCGTGACAGAAGACGCCGGGCCGAGTCGGTCGGGGCGACCGGGGGTCGACTGGTTACCGTGCCGAGAACAGACTGCCTGCCGAAAAATGACTCCCCCCACGGGGGCGCGCATCGATTAGTGATAACATTGATTTTAACATATTTTTTAGCGTTGCAGTAGCCTACAACTTTAGTTCAACCAGGATTCTCCATTGTTTATTTTATTATTATTTTTTATTCCTACAGTACAGGACATACAGGGGACAACATACAAGAAAATGAAGGGAAGAGTTGTGTTATCAGCAGCGGCAGAGAGTTGAATGCTACATTTTGATGCCAAAATGTTCATTTTTGCTGCAAATGAATATCGGTTCAACATATCGGTTATCGGTTTCCATAAGTACCAATAATTGGCATCGGCATCGGCCCTAAAAAAGCCATATCGGTCGATCCTTAGTGTGTTATGGGCCGAGTTTCTTTCTGGTGTTATGATAATTTCGGAAATGTTCTGAAAACGAATTGACCTTTTTCTGATGTTTAATTTTAAACTGGTTTCCTTGAAAGTTGTTCGGTGTTGTTTGAATTGTTTTGGTATTGGAACATGTGGTGAGTCTCTGCGCTCTCCAGGTGTTTGGAGGTGTTCTTGCTGCCCTTTGGACTTGTTTTTGTCTGTGCATCACTGAGCTGTGACCGCCCAGAGGTTCCTCTGGACTCTGAGCTTCTCTGGGTTCGGTGGAGATCGCATCACACTCGGCCACCAGGGGGCACTGCAGCAGCCAGATTCAACTGGAGAACAGAGAGAAAGAACCCAGCTGCTTCACAGATCTACACCAACAGACATCCCAAGTTTTGTATTAATGAGGCTCTAAATGGGGAACCTACTGGTTCCAGAGACGGACGGAGACTTTAAATCTCCGGGACAGTTGTTCCGCTTCAGTCGGTCCTTTTAGGAGGAAACACGAGCTTCCTTCAGTTTTACCACCACTGCTCATTTCCCCTCCAGAACAATCCAGTTAGTCCAGTCTGAGGTTCCCACAGAATGATCCTCCTGCATCAGCCTGATTAAAAACCCACCGAGGAGGGAGGTCAGAGGTCAGAGCTCTGTGCAGTCCCATGAGACTTGAGTTACCTGACGTAGAGACACCTCCTCACTGAAATAAAGAGAGCCCCTCACATTGGCCTCTGTGTGAGGGGCTCGAGAAGAGTTGGTTGTGTTCTCCAGGTTCTGTGAGGCGATGCCTCAGAGTTGTGCGTTGCTCCTCTCAATCCTGTTTCCAGCCACCAGACTAAGAAATGTCTGCACCTGGCCGTTGCTCCACGGGGCTGACTTCGGTGCATCCATCTCGGTCATGATTGTTCTTGTTGTGATTGCGTTTTAAATATGGTGAAGCTGACTCTTATGAAGGAGTCGCTCTCCTGACTCATCCAGCGATGGCCCCAGCCAATCGGTGACCAGTCGTCTGCCGACGTCACATTTTCGGCTCAGCTCAGTTCGTTTGGAGCCGCAGCCGAGTAGGTACTCGAAGTATCCGTAAAACTGAGGCGAGGCGAGTAGATGAAAGTGGAAAACCATCAATAGTGCTTCTGAAGACTTGCTTACCTTGATGAAAACATGTTTGCTCTGACTCAGAAATAATTGGCATTGATTTTGAACTCATCATCCTTGTTCTGAGCCTGTTGACACCTGTTACCGTGTCGGGGACCCTGACTGGAGTCCTGCCTGGGGATCTGTGGACGGACTGGTCCGTCTGGTGCTGTTCTTGACTTGTGACTTGTGTGTAAATTTTTTGTGTAGTAACTTCTTTGTTTTGATTTGTTTTGATGAAACACGTTGGCCTTGACTTCAAACTACTTGTACCTGGGTCTTTTTGGTTTTGTACTTCATTTTGTTCGTGACTCGGGCTTTTTCTTTGGTCGCTGACTCAGTACCTGTTGCTCTTGGTTTTGATACTTTCTGGGTTTAACCAGTTGTGGAACCTGTGAGAGGAAACACTTGATGCGACGGTCTGACCTGCTGCTGTCGGTCTCTGAGAAGCCCCACCCTGTGTGTGCGTGCGTGCGTGTGTTTGTGTGTGTTATAAAAACGGAGGTGTGTGAGCCGCTGTCTGTTTTCTGCTTTGGGAGCTGGACGATGGGGGATTTCCTCAGGAGTCGGAAGGTGAGCAGAGAAGTCTGCAGATTAGATTCCTCTGTGGAACTTTATTTCCTCTTGTCTGGTTCACATTTATCGACTGAAACCTTAAAAAGAAAATAGGAAATAAAGTATTTGTAGATTAGGGAGGTGTTTCATATATCGACACTCAACTGCTTTTTCGTCTCATCTACGTGGAGACGGAGCAAATTTGATCTTCGGCGATGTATCGGCGCAGCTGATGGAAGTAGTGAAATAACTTTCTGGCTTTCAAAGTACAACTAACTATATAGTGTATAAATATCTTATCTTCTCTAAAATGTAATGGTAGACTTGATGGTTTTATATGAAGTGCTGTTCAATTTACTGTAACCATGGCGACAGACAGTGTGACAAAAACTTTAGTTTCTGTCTGTCTGTCTCAGGGGAACGATGAGGAGGCAGTGTTGGACCAGGGAAAGACCAGCTCTACTCTGTACACCAACTTTGAAAAGGAGGAACTAGAGCGTGAGTATACACACATGCACGCACGCACGCACGCACGCACTGTGTGTCTTGATGAATTAGTCTCTGATATTCATGTGAATTACATTTTTTAAAAAAATCTTGACGTCTGGAAATGTATTTCTTTCCCTTTTCAAGTCATGATAAAGGTATAAAAGTATGAAAGGTTCTTGTTCCCAGTTAAATTGTTCTCAGAATCCACCTTCATGTTCATGTAATGATGAATATTTACTGAACGGGATGGGTTCTGTTGTATTTAAGGCCATCGTACCGTGTACGTCGGCGTCCATGTCCCTCTGGGCCGTCAGAACCGGCGCCGCCACCGCCACAGAGGACACCGCCATCACAGGAAGAGGCGGGACCGTTTGGACCGGGATGATGGGAGGGAATCACCCACATACGGTCGGTGTCGGTCGGCCCCGGCGTCGCCACGGTCACGGCAGTGGCCTGACGGAGAGTTTGGGTTCTTCCAGACACGCCGTCCCAGAGGGTCCAGTTCATCCTCGGCATGGAGGACGACGACGAGGAGCACATCCCCCACGACCTCTTCACGGAGCTGGACGAACTCGCCCTGAGAGACGGAGACCTGCAGGAATGGAAGGAGACTGCAAGGTGTCACACACACCCAGAGACACACACACACTCGGTAGATGTGGACATGTGGACATGTGCCCTTCCTGTGCAGGTGGCTGAAGTTTGAGGAGGACGTGGAGGACGGAGGGGAGCGTTGGAGTAAACCTTACGTGGCCACGTTGTCCCTGCACAGCCTGTTCGAGCTGCGCTCCTGCATCCTGAACGGAACCGTTCTGCTCGACATGCGAGCAAGCAGCATCGATGAGATCGCAGGTCAGACGCCGCTGACCTGGTGGTTCATTGGCATGTTAGCTCCCGATTTTACCAGTAATTTAACCTGCTTGTTAACTTCAGTATTGTCTGCTAGCAAAATTACAAGCTAAACTGCTGGCTAACATAATAAACCAACAGTTAATTGAACTCTTTGAAACTGCTAGTTAACCTTTTTTTATGTACTAGGTTATAGGGGTGTAATGATTCGTTTTGACAGCAATTTGATCTGTATATTGGTTAATTTAGAATAATACGATCTAAAACGATTCCATGACTTGAAATCGATTCAGTAACCTATTAGGAAAAAAAATTCAACCAGTGTGACTGTGAAATGAATACCTGGATACTGGACAGGGCAGGTGAAGTTTCCTAGATTCCTGCAGTTGCATGATGTTTTTCGCCCGAGCTGAGTTTTGGCCGAGTCTCTGACTAAACATGCTGGCGAGGCCTGAAGCTTCAGCAGAGCCCACGTTACCTTGTGCTGCTGCCGAAGAGGGACGATCGGCGCTGTGTGAGATCCCATGGCGCCTGAGTAGGTAGTTGGAGATATTTGCCATGTTGCTGTTGTATTTTACCTGACCTTTACACATCCTACAAACAGCTACTTATTGAGAGCATCTCCTTCTTTACAAAAGCCAAAATGTTTTCACACACTGGACTGCAGAGGTGGTTTTATAATTTCTGACATACTTTGTTTTGATTTCTCCTGGCGCGTTGTTG